>NC_034409.1:181986134-182069753 GCF_002078875.1 Numida meleagris | reverse complement strand
AAAGAAAGAAAGAAAGAAAGAAAGAAAGAAAGAAAGAAAGAAAGAAAGAAAGAAAGAAAGAAAGAAAGAAAGAAAGAAAGAAAGAAAGAAAAGAATGAATTTATGTAGGCAACAATTTTTAGTGGACCTTTAATAAGATTATGGCAGAGAATAAATTCCATATTTCAAAGTTTTGTGTTCTTTCTTAAAAAAAGTCAGATAGCTCTAATCCATGGGTTTGAAATTTTCCATGAAAGGACATGAAGACCTTGTACTACTATATTAAGAATGAAAAATTTGCAGCTGTTTTACTGTAAACCAAGTTAATCCTCAGATATAAAACTGACTGAATAAAGCGACATATGTTGTCATCTCTTTCTTAAGGAAACTACACTAGTTTTCCTATGGTAATGAATCCTTAACTCAAAACTTGCTAGATCACAGCTGGATACTGTATCTAGTTTTGGATCCCTAGTGCTAGAAAAACTTTGGTAAATTTGAGAGAGTCGAGGGCAGGCCACAGGGAGGGTGGAGGCTGGAGCTCTTGCCTTGTGAGGAGAGACTGAGGGAGCTGGGCTTGATAAGCCTGGAGGAGAGATGGCCTTAGAGAGACAAGCCAGCAGCCTCCAGTGCCTAGGACAAATTATTGGAAAAGACAATGGGCACATGTTGAAACATGACATGTTCAGACTGGATATGCTGAGATATATATTAGAGTCCACGATGCCTGTCTAGACATAGCATGAATTGCTATGAGATGTACAGTTTCCATTCTCTGAGGTTTTCAAGACATAACTGGAGAAAAACTGTTCCAACCCCGTTGCAAACTGAGCAGGAGATTGGACTAGAATCCTCTTGATATCTGTTCACACTTGAATTATCCTATGAGCTTACTGAGAAGGCAGATATCTTTTGACAGCATAGTTTTTCTGAAGTGAAGGAAAAAGTGTAAACGAAAACATTCAGGGCCAGTAGCAACAGAAATTCATAAAACAAAATGCAAATAAAATATGTAGGGATTTCCTGCCTTTTTTGGTAAAGTCCACAGCCCCTGGAAGATGTTTGTCTTAACAAATTTCAAAGCAAAGCACGTTTCAATCCTCAAAAAGAAAAAAGAGATGGCCTTGAAAGGAATATGTAGATAGCCCTATATATATTCCTTACTCCATTCAAATGAATAACCCCCTTAAGCTATTCTCTTGCCCAAATATTTCCTAATCTCATCAACCACTATCTCTACGGAACTAATTGAACAAGAGGACTTATGGCCTTGTTCAAAGCTGCTGTATTTTTGTGCTTTTTTTTTTCTTTTTCATTTTTTACAGAATGACATGGTATCGCTATCAAGAGTAATTAAATGCCAATTGATCTTTGCTGCAGAAAAAAAAGAATGGCATAGAAATTTAAAAGAAAAAAAAAAAGAAAAAGCTCTGCTATTCTGATTAAGTAAAGCGTGAGACGGAACCTGAAGAAGAACACATTACTTTGTGCTTTTAATGTCTGAAAGCCAAGACCTGTAAAAAGCTTACATTAGAAATTACAGGTCTTATTTGGAAGAGGGAACAGGCACTAAGAGATGTGGTTTAGTGATGAGATTTGGTAGATCAGGCTGATGGTTGGACTTGATGATCTTGAAGGTAGTTTTCAACCTACATGATTTTATGATTCTATATAACTTTAAATATGCATAAATCCTTTGTAATGACACATAACAAAGAAATTTTCTCAATTCTGCTAACAACTTCAAAATGAATGTAGACCTGACTTGGCATCCTTCTCCACAGCTCATCTCACTGATTGTGCTTTTTCCCAATTTTGCAAACTGAGCTTAAAATAGCATCTGAGAAACAAACAAAACACTATGACTAATAAGGAACAGTGATAGAAAATGATACCATAAAAATTGTGTTGCTATAGCACAAAAGACCTAGCACTTCTTGTTAGAGCACTCTATTGAAAACAGAGAAAGGTGAGATAAGCATTACAACTTTTGCAGAGAGAGGGTGAAGAGTCTTGGGCTGTGAATTCAAGGGAGACAAAAAATACAAGAGGTCAGGGTGCAGATATAAAAAATAGGTAGGCTAAAAAAAGTGGCATAAACCACAGCGTAGACAGTATGAACAGCTTTGATGCAATTAAATAATAAAACAACAACACACACACACACACACACAAAAAAAAAAAAAACAATAGTGCCTATAAATTCTTTACATTTCAGAATTTCGGTCACTTATTGGTAAATTATAAGAATCAGGAAATCTTTCAAATACGATTATACCAGAACATCATTTTGGAAAACATCCCTAGTTTCTTACTGTCCGTTATCTTGCCATGTAAATGAAAATTTTCAGAAAACAAAATAAAACAACAACACAAAAACAAAAGCTGTAATAGACAATTTAAGGATAATCATCACCAAGAAATGTTTCCTTTCAATCTGCAGTTTAGTTTTAACTTTTTCATGTTGATCTTTTCTTTTGTTGTGTGCTTCCTCATTTCTGTACTACAATAGAGTGCACCTTACCTTCTTTAACAATGCGCTAAATCACATATTTTTCTCACTCCTTTATCTCAACTGATACATGAAAGGAAACATTTGCAAAACTGTACTCTATGGGTTTTGTGTGTCCCTTGATGCAGAGTTTCTAACGAATAAACGAATAAATTATGCCAGAGGCAGAATTCTTTAATACAAAGCCACAAATGTAGTTTATTTTTATTTTTTTTTTTTGGTGGAAACCTGTTTGTTGTGGTTAATTACTGAAAAAGTTCTTCCAACTATATTCTTTGTAATTTTGTAATTTTGTAAATTTGTAATTCTTTAAATATGCTTTCTATAATAATACTAGAAGTAGAGCCAATAATGAATAGGTTTTTCTGAACATTTGTTTGTTTCATTAGTTTCTTTAAGGAAAGTAAGCCTTCCTTTAATTTTCATGTGTTTTTTACAGATTATAATTATTATTAATAATAATTTCAACTGAAAAGATTGATTGGAAAAAAATATTTAAATCAGATACTCGTTCTAAAATTTCAAAAATTTCATATGATCTATTGTCTTCTGACAAAGTACCAGTAGAACTCAGTTTTTCTTTTCCCTGTCTAATTCCTCTTCCACCCACCAAAACATTATTTTGCTTATAGCACAAAGACAGTGTTTCCAGTTTTTCTGGATCTGGGACTATATTTATTTATTTATTTTTAACCAAATATTTTTTTTCTCCAAATAGGTCTAGCCAGAGTACTGTGTTATCAAGTTTAGAGCTTGTCAATCTGTTCAGGCCCAGTGAAGTAGCCTCCACAGCCAAACTACAGAAAGTCTTCATATTTCAACTTCTAAACGTTTCCCTTTCAGTAGCTTTCATTCTTCTGTACCACTTTACATTCTTAACAAACAAAACAAAGAGGGAAGTTCTTTTTATAGGATTGAATTTCTGATTAAAAAATCTCCGAGCTTTTGCCAAAAAGAACTACAGTTTAATTCTCTAATTATTTTCTCAGGTTTTCAACCTGCATCTATATCATAAATGTACAAAATACATGTTCATTTCCAGTACAATAGAACTGCTTGAAGTTGAAAACTACTTGAAGTTTTCATATACTTTGAAAATACTGATTTCCCGTTGCTGTGCTTAGATATAGATTTTAATACAAGAAAATTTTAAAAACTGAGATTACCATAGGATATTATAATCTATCACAGTTTTAATGTACTGCAATAGAGAGAATTAATAAATCTATTATTGAGAAAAATGTGTCATTTTCTTGTAAATCTTCAAGAAATAGTGATGAAATGACAACAGAAAATAAGAGAAATACATCAAAAAATAGTGTGTGTTCCATATTGATGGAGAGCTTATTTTGGCCCAATAAATAGTAGAAATTTTTCAGTATCTGTTCACCTTTGAAAAAATGTGACCTTCTGTAATACTGCCATAGTCAAACAGACCTTCAGTGAATTTCTGAGCAAATAATCATCATGTGAGTACAAACTGCCTAGGGTCACTTTTAACTGTAGCACCCAGTTTCTCTAGGATTTCGAGCTAGGTTAGGAGAATAAATTCAGAATACACATACAGTAACTGACATGTATCAGCTATTTTCTCTCCTTTTTTAATTTTATTTTTTATTCTTCTCGTCCTTTTTTTTCCTCTTCCTTGTTTTGAAAATACATAGGTTGCATCATGACAGATTTCTAAGCATATAGGAACTCTGGGTGGGAGAATGTATTCATCAATTAATTGCAGTAGGAATACTGCATGGTGCCTCTTCTTACATTCAAAGGTATGACAGACCTTTTCTATGAAAGAAAAATAAAATATGCTGAGTGTGCCTCTCCATGTTAATTATCTTGGTTACATCTACAACCTTGCACATTTGTACGCTCATTTTGTCATTCTGTAGAATCTGAATTCTGATCTCAAACAGCAGGTGCATGGAGAAAGTATAAAAGAAAGGTAAATCAAAGGTCTTATAATTATGGTATGAGGAAAACAGGAGATTAGAGACAGTTCTTGATTTGACAGCATGTGCCAAGAAGTCACACGTTCATTCAGCTAACCTTTTTCCTTTGTTCAAATCATGGAAGATACTTTATCCAACTCATTTTTTTGTCAGTTTGTCATCTAGTTTATGAAGTTTGGGGGTGAGTGTGGGATGAGAAGATCTATCTTACTGGAGTTTTATGTGGAACTGAGCACAATGGAACTTGTCAATTGAGAATTAGCTCTAACAAGATACTGGAAAATAATAAGGGGCAAAGCAGAATAAAGATCCTCTTATTTCAAGTAGCAAGCACAAACAAGTGTAGTATTACTGAATTTAAATGAACAACTGAAGGGACAAGAGGCATCATCAGAGTAGTAACCATTTTCCATCATTCAAAGGCCTTCACAAGTGAATATATGAAATGTCTTACAGACATTATATCTAGTTCTGATTTTACTCCTTAACCCAGAAAGTCAGACATTTGTCAACGGTTTATGGGCGTTCAGCCCAGTTCCGTGACGAGGGGGACGAGGGACCCATGGGCCCATGCCCCGGGAAAAGGGAAAAGGGGGAAAAGGGTAAGGAGATGGCCCTGAGAGCAAAAAACAGCAGCAACAATCTGAGGAAAAACAAACTAATTTACTAAATAAGATATTGGAATGCAAAACAAGACACTATAATACAATATAATTACAATTTAAGCTGATAAATCCAATACAGAGAGAGAGAATGTCCCAGAATCAAGGTAGGCCTTACTCTACTACTGACGATAAGATGGCTGGAGGGCGAGGTGCTGCCAGGACAAGAGATGGGCGGAAAAAGGGACGAGGTCTCGTGATCTGCAAGTTTTTATACTGCGAGCTTTTATCTTTTCCCTCTGGCTGGGAAATGGTAACAGAGGAGCAAAGTACCTTGGGGAATGTAGTAGTCCTTCTCTTCTGAGAACCAGGTACATACAGTACATGATGTTATGATGTAGAATACCAATAACTGAAAATCATAAAACCATGACAACATTAATCAAATAAACTTCGGTTATATGCATACAATATACTTAGCATTTTCAGGTTTCTTGATATCACTTTTCTGAATGTGTATATGCACACATATCTAGATACAAATACATATTATGCATGTATGTACATACATATTTAATACTAAAGTATGTTTTAGAACAGTCTGTCTAGAACAAGAGATTTCTCCTTTAAATTACTTAATGGGGAGTCATTTGATGTGATTACAGTGGTTGATTTGGACAGACTGCCTGCAGTTGGTAAATTTGTTGAAGTGTCAGCACATTTGCAACATCACTTGAGCCCTAGTTTTGAGGTCTGCTAAATAATTTCAGTGGGAAAAAGCTTTGGTCTGACTTATTACCAAAAATGCCATGGTGCATCAGGAAAAGACCCTGAAATGTCAGATTTCTGGTTGTAGGAAGTTCAGGACTATGTACGACATAAACACAAGATCAGAGAAAAGCCAAGTGAACACTGGTCCATATGCTAACATGACACAGGAATTCATTTGTACATGATCTTCTGTTGGCTCAGGTCTGTAAGAGTAAATACATGACTTGCAACCATAAAGCACTGAAAGAAAAGTTAACATTTGGATTTCTGGAAAGAAAAAGATAAAAACAGCTGTAGTAACACATTCTGTCAGAGTTTCTGTTAGGGTTTAGAGAGTTTTCATAGCTTTTCATCTCTACGCTGCTATCTTGAGTGTCCGCATAATCAGCAAAAAAGGAACAGCGAGAGATTATGTCATCCTGCCCATTGTTGTTTTCCTTGAATATTCTTATCAGCAGGTCAGTGTGAGGTTTTTGTTGTTTGTTTTTCAGCAAACATTGTGAAATCCCAATGTAGATCTGTATTTGAAGTACAATACGTACTCGTTATTTGTGAATAATGAATTGTTCTCTATACAGGCATGTGCATAAGAATAAGTAAATCATTCAGGTCAAACCAAAATAAAATATTTTATTTTGTTTTCAAAATCTTTTTTGTTTATTAAAAAAATTGGATAAAAATTTGAAACAAATATATCTTTGAAAAATTGAAAAAATTGTACCATTACTAGTTTTCTGTTCTTTCACATTTGGTTTCAACATATGTGCAGACACTGAGACTTACTTACAATATTTTTCACTGTAAAATCACTGATTTTCACTGGAATATTTTTCTATAAAATTTTTGTTTCTTATATTCGTCTCAGGTCTCAGCACTTATGCACCCTTTTTGCTTATGTGTCAGCCCCAAGTGGAACATTATCAGTTCCCAACAGAACAGGATGCATACATATAGAGACTCAGCAGAAAACCTAATTCATTACTAAAATTGCATAATAAATCTAAAGATTGACACAGTTGATGGTGAAGAAGTTTTAATAAATTGTGGGCATGGTGCAATCCCTTTCTGGAAGCTAAGTAGTATCTAGAAGGAAAGTTTCACAAGTGGAGCAATATTTGCTGTATCTCTATGCAACTGTTATACAGAAACCTCTAAGCCTGCAGAACTTAGCATTTGGCACTGAAAAGACTTTCAGAGAGTGAACTCTGGCAAAGTTACAGTCTGAGATCCTGCTATCACACTCTCAAAAATTTTGTATTGTTTTGAACGCTGATCATCCCTTACTTTCACATAACAAACAAAAAACTCAGTAGAAAAAGATGGACTGAAAGCCTAAAAAGAGTTGGACAGTTTAACGGGAACCTTAGAAGAAAGTCATTGGATAATTTAGTAGTTGCTTTCTCTAAAAGACTATGTAGAAAATGTCTGTTACTTTATTCATATTTTCAAACACAGAATGAGCTCTTTTTCTTCCTTTGAAAGGATCTGTCTGAGAACCTCCAAGGTTGAAATACTGCAAGGAAATAAAGAATGCTGCTAACAGTAAACCTTGAAACTTCAACATTTATCAAAGTTACCCTGTCTGGAAGATAAGACAAAGGTTCACAAAATTATATACTGTTGAGCAGATAGGTTCAAATCTGTCAGTTCTAAAATAAACAGAATAAGCTTCTGCACAATTTTTGATGCAGAACTCACAAAAATCCTTTGTGAACTTCTTCAATATTGCCTATGAGAAAATGGTTGGACAAGATGATCCTGGAGGTCTTTTACAACCTTGGTGATTCTACAAAAGATAAACATTGGTAAATTCTTAAAAATTTTATCATGTATACTGCCTTACTAGTCAGTGTCTACAAGAACAAATTATAAAAATTCTGTATTCAAACTAGATATGACATTTTCCCCCTTCATCTGAAATCACTACAGACATCAGATATTTGACCATTGTGTAGAAGAGTTATGTTTAGGGAAGGAGGAGATTGAAAACTGCAGAAAAAATGGGGAGTAAAGGAGAATCATCTAATGATCAGAACATCACCTGAAATGTGAGACACATGTAGCTGGTCTGGATCAGAACAGAGAAGGATTTGAACATGGGTCTTCACACATCTGGTCTTAATATCTCAAACAACTAGCTACCTGTAAAGGTAAGTCAAACTTGTCTTTCTCAAATGGCCTATGCTTCCTACAAGCTCTAAATGAATAGAAAAAATGTCCAAAAATACTATAGAAGTATAGTGTGTGGGTTGGGGCTGGATGTAAGTTAGCTTTTCTTTTTCCATTTCATCTCCTGAAAAATGAATGAAGACCATTCTTTGCCAGGAATGTGAGTAAAGGAACTCCCCGAAACCTCAAGACCCTGCTGGGAAAAAAGAAAGGTGAGTAAGTGTGGAAAAAATATCAAGCTTATGTGGTTCCTAAGGTAATCACTGTGGATAGAAATCACAGATAGAAACAAGCTATATCAGCTACTGGCAGCTCTCTGAAAAGAATATTGCAGAAGCACCAGTTTAGGTAGCATTGCTCCCCTGAGATACAACTGGTTTTTGCTGGGTTGAAAAGGAAGCTTTAGTTCTGTCTGTGACATGGATAAGGGGTTGAGAAGAGCAGAGAGGTACAGAAAGGAGAAGTGGGCTGAGAGGTGGAAGAGGGCAGAGACAATTAGATCTCAATATGTTGTTTTGATTCAGAAACAAACAAAACTCAAAGTAGCTTACTCATCTTTCAACCCAGCAATCAAATTAATTTTTAAGTCACTGTCTGAATATGAAGGGGAAGAGAAAGGGAGAAAAGGAAAGGAAAAGTAAAAGGGAGAAGGGAAAATGGGAAATCGAAAGAGGAAACAAGGGAAGAGAGATTGGGGGGGAGTGAAAAGGTGATTGAGAAGGATAGGGGAGGGAGGAAGTTGGAGAGGAAAGAAGGAAAAGAGGAAGTCTTCTCTTTGTCTTTCCTGGGGCCTTTATGGTGTCCCCTCTGCTGCTGAAACTGCAGGGTCACTGCACTTACTATGACAGATCAGTCTGGATCAGTTCTATACCGTGTGTTCAAAAAGGACAAACTCTAAATGCTTTGTGGAAAGGGAGAGCAGTATGAGATTACACCTCCAAAAATCTCATTTTATCTCTACATATCTCTGCAGCAATGCTATTTTCGTCAACTAAAACCAGCGTACTCCCAATGAAATAAAGAGGTTTATAACTAAGATGTTTACATGAACTGATTTTTTATGCTCTCCCATCATGAATGTTGAGATTATGACATGCACTTAAGTCGCATTACAAGGATTTTCTTTTAAAAAAAAAATAATGTTGATATTGTTAAGTAAGTGTAGAATTATATGAACTTGCCTAGAAAAAGAAATCACACAGTGAAATTTGTAATATCGCTGTTGATAACACTGAATTTAAAGAACACCTCATTTATAGTACAAAAGGGACTTACTTCTCTGGCATTTATTCCTGTGAGCAAGTGAAATGTGCAACCACCTCCATATCTCATTATTTGTTTTAATCTTTCTACAATTTTTCTGAAATTCCAAGGAGCGTTTTCAGTAATATCTTGGACACAGACTCAGGCCTGGTACAATGCTATTTTATTCAAGAAATTCTATCTGAAGATGCATTGCCATTCTTCAGTATATATTTTTTTCTTGGGAAATATTTTTACGTCTTTTACAGAGAAGCTCACTAGCATTAGTAAAATGCCTGAAATATTTGAAACAAAGGTGCTACATCGGCATAAAATATTATTTCCAGCATTTTGTATTCTTTAGCTTCAGTGATGAAGCTGTTCCTTTCAGAGCAGAGGGTTTTTGATACAATTAAGACCTGGCAGATATTCATCACAGATGTCCTTTGAATATATGACATATGTTCAGAACAACCCTGCCTATATTCATAAGCATACACTCTTAAGACCACACATTTCACCTTTGACTGATGTTTGCAATAAAGCCTCAGTCACTGCAGGTGACATCACAGCCTGGATAAGAAGTCATTGGGAAAGAATGCTTCTGTTCGATAGTGTTGTTCAGCTGGAGGAAAAAACAATGGAGGACTGTTTTCCAAATGTCTCCTAAGGCCAAGTTCTGAGTAAAGCTGGTAAAGACACCAACCTTCCAGATTCTCAGCATTTTAAATATCTGCTTTTTGACTGCTTTTTGCAGTCCATCTTTACCATAGAATCATAGAATGGCCTGGGTTGAAAAGGGCCTTAAAGATCGTCAAGTTTCAACCTCCCTACTGAGTGCAGGGTCACCAACCACTAGACCAGGCTGCCCAGAGCCACGTCCAGTCTGGCCTTGAACACCTCCAGGGACGGGGCATCCACAACCCCCCTGGGCAACCTGTTCCAGTGCGTCACCACCCTCCGTGTGAAAAACTTCCTCCTAATATCTAGCCTACATTTCCCCTGTCTCAGTTTAAAACCATTTCCCCTTGTCCTATCGCTATCTACCCTCACAAACAATCGATCCCCCTCCTGTTTATATGCTCCCTTCAAGTATTGGAAGGCCTCAATGAGGTTTGCCCGGAACCTTCTCTTCTCCAAACTAAACAAGCCCAGTTCCCTCAACCTTTCTTCATGGGAGAGGTGCTCCAGCCCTCTGATCATCTTGGTTGCCCTCCTCTGAACTTGTTCCAAGAGCTCTGCGTCTTTTTTGTACAGGGGCCCTCAGACCTGGACACAGTACTCCAGATGGGGCCTCACAAGAGCCGAGTAGAGGGGGACCACCACCTCCCTCTCCCTGCTGACCACTCCTCTTTTAATGCAGCCCAGAACATAGTTGGCCTTCTGGGCTGCCAGTGCACACTGCTGGCTCATGTCCAGCTTCTCGTCCACCAGGACCCCCAAGTCCCTCTCTGCAGGGCTGCTCTCAAGGAGTTCTTCGTCCAGGTTGTATAAATGCCTGGGATTGCCCCAGCCCAAGTGCAGCAGCTTGCATTTGGTCTTGTTGAACCTCATTAGGTTCTCATGGGCCCACTTCTCCAGCCTGTCCAGGTCCCTTTGGATGGCTTCCCTTCCTTCCAGTGTACTTATGCAAGAGGATTTTTGCTTGTTTGTTTCTTTCTTTCTTAATGACATTATCAGTCTGGGGGAGAAGTTAGGGGAGAAATAAAAGAAATCTTGAGCATTTTCTCCAAGCAATTAATGCTTTAAATATGATAGTCTCATCAGAATTTTTTTTTTCCTACTTTTTTAGTCATAGTTTCATTCCTCCAGATACATTAGGCCATGACTATCTGCAGGCATTTCTCTGGTTTCTCCCATTTGGAACATAGCATCAAGTTTCTTTTCTCCTATTGGCTTACTCATAATACAGCTGATTTTATATGTGCCTGGTGTCTTTGACTTTGTCACTATTTTATTTTGCATTGGAAACTCAAATTTTCATTCAGCCTGAGACTGACATAGAACAGACGTTATTTTATTCTTGGCTTTTAAGTCAGATTAAAATATTAATGATTATGTTTGGATAATTGAAAAATAAACAAATTCACTGAGAATAATTCTAAATTAATGTTATGCACCCCTAATTGTCAGTGAACTACTGTTCCTTCAAACTAGAAAACTCACAAATTCCTAGTTTAGCTCTCGGATTCATGTGCATAAATTTCCTTTATATTCCTACACCTTCTGATATGTTTTCTGTGTATGTAATTCTGGCCTTATTCAAGATAAATTGAGGTATATCTTAATTAAAGCCTCTGCCATCATTCAGTTAATGAATAACAATTTTAAAATTTCACGTTCTCTAATACGAGAGGTGCTACAGAACACCTGAAAATAAGTCATCAACTAAGACAGGAGTGGGAAAGGTGTAAACCATCCAGCTCTGGTTCTGAATGATCGTTCTGAAACTTCAAAACTCAGAGTAGTGTGCAGCGGGATGACCTACAAGATTCACAATTTTTTTTCATGAAAAATGAAATTTCACTGAATGAATTCTCCAGTTCTGGGCTTTCACTATCCTATATGTATACATATACATATACATATACGTATACATATACATATACAGATACAGATACAGATACAGATACAGATGCATATGCATATATATACACATATACATATACATGCACGTATGTGTAGGGCTACATTGTAAAGCAAGCAGACTTGTCTTTGTTTTAAATCTGAGAAAACTGTTTTAGTTCATTTTAAACCAAAATATACTTTAAGCACTTTAAGCTTTCTATGAAAAAGACATTATAGCAGAGAGCTTAGAATCACTCCTGTAACAGTTTGATATGTACTCCTTCTGTACTCTTGGGAAGAATCACAACAATTTTGTAACTGGTGCTATTAATAAAGGCATTGCATCCATAATAACTTATTTTTTCTCCTAAATCATATCTTTGGTGTTAATAAAACATGTTCAACCCATGGACCACATGAGGACCGGCATGGCTGGCAATGCAACCACCCTGCCCCAAGCTTTAAAGGCAGTGGCTCTTTACTGTGGCATGGCCCCAGGCCCGCACCCATTGCTCAGCAATGACCAAACCAAACCCTCAGTGCTCTATTAACAGTGTGTCAACTGAAAGCAGAGCACAGGGAGGGCAGTGCTGTGCAGAGCTGATTCAAGTGATGGCAATTAATTGTGTGCATTTAAATACATTGGCTAAACACAGTGCTCTCAACAGCAAAGAATGCACAGCCTTGCCTTCTGTTTTGATAAAGGAGTTTGAAAGTAGGTTTTAAAGGTACAAAAAAAAAAATCTATTTATGTTTGTGATATCATTTTCAGTTGACATAAATGCATTACCTGAAAATTTTCAAATGGAATGTAGAAAGTTGCAATCAGATATTCAACTCAAAAATCTGATCATGTTTCTTTACCAAACATTCCCAAGACCTCTCTTACCAGAGAAAAATATCCTTCACTTCACAACCAAACCTTATTCATGTCATAGCTTTTTGGCAGAATGTATGTTTGTGAACAGTTGTCATGGATGAAGTACAGGAAGAGTAAAATTTCATCAAAAATATCTGATGAACACCTTGAGAGCTCACAGAGAATTGTAACCACTTCTATTGAAGAAGACTGATGCATTTGTTTTGCAAAAACCAGGTCAAATATCCCACTAGTTGTATGGTTTTGTTCCTCTCTTTTTTAATATTTTAAGAAAAATATTAAAAACTAAAATGTTTTTTTTTTTTACTTATATATTAGTGATATTAAATACTTTACAAGGACTGCTCCAAAAGTAATGCCTCCTGTTTTACTGTGTTGGCCCATGACATCAGAGGCAGATGTTGGTGATATGGCAGTAGAGGTTGAACCTTCCCACCAATATCCCATTACATTTTGTTGCCATGTGACAGATGGCAGCAAAGGGGCAGTCTGACAAAATGGTGTCTGACATGGAAGTGCGTATAAAGCAAAGCTGTGTCCTTGAATTTCTCTAAATGGAAAAAAGGCACCTACTGACATTCACTGATGCTTGCTGAATGTTTATGGAGAGCAAACAATGGATGTGAGCACAGTGAGGCAGTGGGTGGTGTATTTCAGCTGTGGTGACAACAACAGTGTGTCACCTCCGCTGGTGCAAGTTTTTATGAGTGCAGCATGCAGGCTTTTGTTCATTGCTGGTGAAAATGCACAGCTAATGGTGGTGGCCATATTGAAAAAACAGGGTTTTGTTGCTGAGGTCTTGCTCTATCAAATAGTGTTTTCATGCTCTTTGTATCTGTTGTAGTTTCCATGGGAAAAAATAGGAAGCATTACTTTCAGAGAAACTTATGTATATATGGTCCAAGACAAGCACGGCTTAGGCAAGACAAAATGTTGGACACACGTGGTCTAAATGACCTCCAGAGAGACCTTCTAGCCTCATCAACTCTGTGAGTCTGTGTTTCTGTAAATGTACAGCCTTCATCTATTGATGAAAACTACCTTTTTCAAATTCATAGTAATTCAAAGATGTGTATGCAGAAGAATTTCTGCAGATGCATCCATTAATGTCAACATCTTGTAGGACTGAGTCTTATAATCTTAATTTTGTAGTTCTCTTCCACAAATCTCAGTGACTCATTTTTCATGCACAGTTCTCTGGAATCTACCTATTTGCCTTGTTCTCAATCCCTCAAAAGTCTGAGATTCCTAATGTTTTTTCACATTTCCCTCTTGTGATTAAAGGTGTCTAGTTTTGATGCAAAGGATCAGCTCATACAGAACTTTTTGTTGGATGTGAGGTGATGGGAAGAGACAGAGGCTGGCCATCAATGGTCAGTTGAAGGTAGTGTGTGTACTTGACTGAGGCATACTTATGCATTTTACCTAGGCCACCATAGAACTTTAAAATCATAAAATACTACATAGAAGTTCCCTTATTCATATGCATTTGCTTTCTCAAGAAGTCTCAGAGAATCCTCTGAAATCATTGATGATTCATGAATGTTAAACTAGAGGGAGAAGCAAGTCATTCATTTATGAAACATGTGACAAAATTTGTCACCATTTGGCATAAAATTTCAAAACTGAAAATTTTAAAAACAAACTACAGAGCTCCATATATGGAAAAGGTTGGTCCTTTTAGGGACTCTAGTCTGGCCTTTTCCATCTGTGATTTTTCAAATTTGTTGTGACTCAGGATCCTTGTAAAGCCTTCATTGAGGAAACTGGTTTCTGCAAGTTCTCAATGGTCTTATTAACTTTTTTTTTTAAGTTTATTTTATAAGAGTAAGACCTTACTAAAAATAATGTATTTGGGAACTGCTAAATCCAAGCTGTTTTATGTGCTGAATTGATAAATAACATTTAAAAAACCAACGCAAATACAACATCTGTTTAAAAAGACGGCAGCTACATCTATAAGGGAGAGTAGAGGGAAATCAACTCATAGTGCAACACCTGCTTCAGGCTAAAACAGTAAAATTCAATTCATTTTCATACAGCATCTTTCATATACAGCCTCTCAAAACACTTTATAGGAAGAGATAAAATGACAAGATAGCTTCTTACAGAAGATGTGAAACTCTCACATCGACAGCAAAGAAGGAAACCGAACACTGGAATGGTGTGGGCTAGGATAAATTAAATTTAAAAAAACTCAAAGGAAAAAGTAATGTCTGTGAACAGTATAGCAGACAGAGAAAGAAGTGATGAATAATCACATGAGTGAGGATTGAGAGGGGGATGGGAGTGGTGACTGAGATGGAGATGAGAACGGGAATGGGGATGGAGATAGAGATGGAGAAGGAGAAGGAGATGGGGATGAGAATAAGAATGTTTTCCCCTTGCACAAAAACTTGCATCTACTATTTTCATGTAGTATTTAAATTTCATAGCCCTGCAGGAAAGGTAACTTCATCTTGCAAAATGAAGAATCCAAGACATAAATAAATATGTTACAAGGACTGTCCTAGCAACAGAACCAGCTTCCTGCTCACAGCAGCTGGAGGATAACTGAGACTGCCAATACTTATCAATACACAAATACAAAAGTTGACTCTGTTACTTTAAACAAATACAGCACTTTTCAATTTTCTGGTGCAATAATGTATAGGTTATTTTTCCACAGGTCCTTGTGTGCTTGAATTCCAGTCTGAATGCTTGAATTATTTATTGAAAGAATAATTTTCACTTTGTGCTGTTTTCTCTGAAGATCACAACATGAATCAGTGTTAGGGACATGGATATAGTTCAGGACTCGGTCCCCAGTGCTGAGCTCCAGATGTCAGGCAGATGGCACCAACACACAGAAGAAAGGGATGAGAATAGAGACTGGCCTGGGAAAGCCAACTCTCATCTAGTTTTGATCACAACATAGCATACAAGGACTGTTCAGTGTGACAGTAGGTGCAAGGAGAATTCATATTCTCTAGGAATGAAAGCAAGGGAAAGGAATGCCAACTTCAGAGCATTACGTTTTCACAGAGAAGAGAAACAATGTAGAAAGCCAAAGCAGTGGCAAGAAGTAGATTAGAGAATAACTGCAGAAAAGAAAACTCAAAATACTGGAAATAAGGCACCTATTTTTCTTTAAATTGTTTACATGGTTAAATTGTTTACATGACTGGCAGATAAGCACTCACTGCTGGTACAGGCAGACAAAGAATTAACACTGTGTCTGTTCACTGTGTTCCTTTAGAGGACCAGAAGAATATAGATTCTTCACAGTTCATCAGGTTTTTTTCACTGGCATTTAATTTTTTATGTTTTTTCCTTTATTTTTTCCCCACTCATTAACCTTTCTTTGCGCTGTAAATAATGCATACTTGGCTTGCCATCTAGTTATTTATTGGCATCAAATATGTTCTTGCAAAAGTGCTAACTTTCACATATTGTTGTGCACTTTGGAGGATTTGGATATTTCCATGTAATTGAGAAATATGAGAGTACTGACAGTATATTTCCAGAATGCTCTATACATGTTGAGGTGCTTAGCTCATACTTACCAAGGAACCAGGCTGAGCACTAGCATGTTGTATACACTCCCAGCTACAATCAGCCACTGTCCCCATCCTGAAACTGGCAGTCCTGAGGCAGTCTGATGCACCCAGTTACAAGTCAGCTGGTTGCCCACATGCCACCTGTTATGTCTTATACCTATGGCAGCAGAGATGAGAACAGGGTTGTGTGATCATGTAAATATTGTCTTTAAATATATTGATACAACAATGCTGGTGGTACATTATTGTAAGCAAAGAGATCTTACTTCTTCATCTGCAGTGTATGAAAATCGGAAAGATAGATATGAAAGATAGATATATGACAGATATACATATATATGATATAACAAAAATATGTATGATTTAATTTGTTTTAAATAATCTTTAAAAATCTTTGTGTATTCAAGAAAATTAAGAATGTGTATTGTAAAATATCAAATTTTATTACACCATAATGCCTTCAGATGTAAGAACAGGCAACAATTATGTAGAACATAGAAGTACCAAATTCTAGACTTTTCTATGTAAAGCCACTATCCTGCCTTTTAGAAATACATAATTAATTATGCAATTACATAATTATGCTTCAAAAGTAGTAGAAGTATTTCAGTACTTTTTTTTTTTTCTACAGGCTCCACTTTTGAGAATACAATTATTTGATTTTAAATGTTGTATTTTTTTCTTTGGTAGGAATATTTTAAGCAGACAGTAATTATTTTTAGCCCTGCTTGCCATAAGAAAGAGTAAGTGGTGATAAATTAGTTAGGATTTTTTCCTTTTTAAATATGGTATGTTTATTTTATTCCAAATTAAACTCCAAAGTGACCTTAAATATACTGTTTAAACTTTCTTGTAGGTAAAAATGAGAGTACATAACACCTTGTGATTCAATAATATTTGTATATTCAATACTGAATTAATGTGGTTTGATTGAAATGTCTTCTAGAAATGCCCACTACATGACATGTTTTTTGTTATTAATCTGTGAGACCAGTAATAAGATAATACAATGGTCCATGTGAGCAAGAGCAACAGTAAGTATCTCTCATTATAATTTATCTATAGGCTACTGACAGCAGGTATCACACAGGCAGAGCTATTACAAACTAGGTAATTACAGGCTTTGTCATGACTAACTGCCAGAAGTCCAAGGGGCTGGATGGGATCCACCTGAGGATGCTGAGGGAGCTGACAGGTGTGCTTGCCAAGCTGCTTTCCATCATTGATCAACAGTCCTTGTCTAGCAGGGAAGTCCCAGATGACTGGAGACTTGATAATGTGATGCCCATCTGCAAGAATGGTCAGAAGGAGGATCTGGAGAAATGCAGGCTGGTCAGCCTGACCTTGGTATGGGGAAGGCCATGGAGCAGGTCATCTTGAGTGGAAACATGTGGCATATGCAGGACAGCATGGGTTCATGAAATGCAGGTCCTCCTTGACAAACAACATCTCCTTCTATGACCAGATAACCCACCCGGTGAATGAGGGAAAGGCTGTTGACATAGTCTACCTAGACTTCGGCAAAGCCTTTGATTCTGTCTCCAACAGTATTTTCCTGGAGAATCTGGCAGTCCATGGCTTGAACAGGTGTATTCTTTACCGGATAAAGAACTTGCTGGATGGCCGGGCCCAGAGTGTGGTGGTGAATGGAATTAAATCTGGCTGGTGACTGGTCATGAGTGGTGTTCACCAGGGGTCAGTACTAGGGCCTGTCCTGTTTAATATCTTTATTGATGACCTGGGTGAGGAAATTGAGTTCACCCTCAGTAAGTCTGCAGATGACACCAAGTTGGCAGGAAGTACTGATTTGCATGAGGGTAGGAAGATCCTAACAGAGAGATCTGGACAGGCTAGATTGATAGGCTGACACCAATTTTATGAGCTTCAAGAAGACCAAGTGCACTTGGTCCTGCACTTTGGTCATAGCAACGCCAGGCAACACTACAGGTTTGGGACAGAGTGACTGGAAAGCTGTGCAGAGGACAAGGATCTGGGAATGTTAATTGACACCTGACAAAACATGAGCCAGCAGTGTGCTCAGGTGAACAAGAAAGCTGATGACATCCTGGCTTGTATCAGAAACAGTGCAGCCAGCAAAAGCAGGAAAATAGGCATCCCCCTGTACTCAGCAATAGTGAGGCCACACCTCAAGTAGTGTATTCAGTTTTGGGCCCCTCATTGCAAGAAAGACATTGAGACCCTGGATTGTGTCCAATGAAGGGTCTGGGGGCACAAGTCTTATGGGAAGCAGCTGAGGGAACTGAGATTGTTCAGTCTGGAGAAGAGGAGCCTCAGGGGAGACCTTCTGACTCTCTACAACTCCCTGAATGGAGGTTGTGGTGAGGTGGGTGTCAGCATCTTCTCCTAGGTAATAGAGATAGGATGAAAGGTGGTGGCCTCAAGTTGTCCCAGGGGAGGTTCAGGTTGGATATTAGGAAAAACGACTGCTCTGAAAGGATGGTAATGCATTGGACACAGTTAGAGGGCATCTTGGGAATGGGTTGACGGTTCAACTAGATGATATTATTGGTCTTTTCCAACCTTAATTATTCTATTCTTATATGATTCTAACTCTCCCATTCCTCATAAAGGAATCAGGGAAAAAAAGTCTTGAGCAAAGTATACTCAGATTCCTCAAAAGAATAGTCTATACAAAGGAAAATTTAATTTTCCAGGCCCAGTTAGCACACTTATTTGTCTTCACACCACTCTATAAAGTATATTCTCTGTGAACCATATATAAAGCACCATTTCTGTTCTTTTTTCTCATGTTCTAAGACTCTCTCTTCCATGAAGAGATGTTTTTGCTACAAATCTTTTGTCACTGTGAGACTTCAGCCAAGTCTGGTGGCTCAGTCAAAGCTGAACATTCCATTTTGAATCCTCAGATTAGTCCTCACTTTCCTGGTTGTAGAGAGGAGGATTTTTGAACAGTTAAGCTATGCACTTACCTTTGGGAAGGGAATTATCTCCTGAAAGGAAATGGTTTCCTAAAGCTTTTCCTTTTTACCTCTCTGCTAGCAGATTTTTAAATGGCATTGAGAGACTCTCCATGGCATCTATTGACAGTAAGACACAGATATGGCATCTGAGGAGCTGAAAAAGGGAATAGAGTTTAGATGCCACGCACTACACGCAAAACTTAGAGATATTTTATCATCATGTTCCACATCTTTCAGTCTCACAGCACACTCATTGTCTGTAGTTTAAGTCCTATTTCAGTTCACTCCTTCATGTTATTTACATATCCATTCCCTATACTTCAAATATTTTTTTAAATATTGTTTTATCAGTGACATCTGAATGCCCCTCCAAAACTGTTTTTGGCATACATAGAGACAGAATATTTTCTGAAAGCTCCAACCATTGCCATGCTATGTAATACTTAGCTGCTTTAAATGTAGACTGCCCAACTGAGTACCATTTCAAATTTATTTATCATCTTTCATTGTCCTTCTTAGGACTACAGTACTCAGGCATAGAAAAGGATATTAATAATAGATAAAATCTCTGTAACTTCAGTATTAATTCTAGTTTCCTTTTTGTGTTAGCATAATGCCTACATCATAATACTGACTTTAATAGGTCAACTCGCTTTACTGGTAGAATCTGACTATTGATGTCTTATATTGCCATGTTTAGCTTCCTCAATCACAGACACTTATTTTTCTAGCATTGATCTTTACTCTGGATTATCCATTGGAGGGTTTATGACTTATGTATCTTCTATATCTTTCTGTCCAAAAAGCGACAAGATAATTCAACCTCATTGTCATAATAACATTATTAATATTATTAAAAATAAGCAGCTGAATTTCAAGGAATATTTTGGACTTGTGATCTGCTGAGTGTAGGGTTTGGCAGTCAGACTTGCTAAACTGTAAACTGTCTCCTTCTGAAAGTAGGGCTTCTGGGGAAACCTTTCAATTTTCCTGCTGTAGTATTTGCCTCAGTTACCTTATTTACTATGTCTGCCCCTCAGAACTAATCAAGAGAACTAATCCTTGTAAAATTGTAGTTGGGATATCACTAAAAGAGGAAAGAAAGAATGGGATTTCCAGGGATTTTTGTGTGATTACATTGCACTCTGGAGGGATAGGACTATGGGTTACATAGTCCCGCAGTCTGTTCCTTGAGCGTGCTCAAGAGGGTGAAACCAAGGTACCTTCGGAGCATTCATAGCTTTTCATTTCATTTATTTGTGGCTTCACTTAATCTTCTGGGAGACAGAAAAGTTTCTTTTCCTGCTTATCGATCCTTCCCAGTTTCTTGCACTGTGTGAGTCAAGGTACTGAACTCTGTAAAATAAATGTGCACAGTAATTCCAGTGGTATCAAAATTAAATAACTGAGAAAACAGATTAAATAAATTATGTGAACATATGTACAGTGGCCACTTAGATAATATTAAGATAGCAAATGCTCCAAAAATACCTGAAAAGCTATAACTTGGAAACAACAGATCTCAAGGCACATTCGTTTACTTTCTGTGATGCAAAACACAACATTAGATCTTGACTGCCATCCAAAAATTCCCAACTTTACTGAAGATCACACACAGTTTAAAAAAAAAAAAGAAAAAAAAAGAAAAAAAAGAAAAAAAAAGAAAAGAAAAGAAAAAAAAAGAAAGCGGGTTCTCTATTGAGTCCCCAGTCACTGAACTTATTCAGTGTTTCTGAAGTTATGTTATATTGATTTAATGATGCTATTATTAATATCTGTAGAGAATGCACAAATATATGTAATTATCATTTGGGACACTATCTCAGTAGAAAAAATATCTAATTCCACTAATTAATGCTACTTCTGTTGCTGTTAACGGCACACTGTGTACATGTTAATAATGTTATTATCAGCAGCAATGAATTTTAATTAGCATTTATGTGTAGAAATATAATTCAAAATAAACACATACATTCTGATCAGTTCATTTTATTAAATTAATTGCAGTTATTTCCAGAGGTAAAACATTATTTCTAAGTATCAGTTAGCAAAGAAATGCACCATTCACTTCATAAGTAAGTTAAAACCTCATACATGAAACAGGCATCTAGAGACCCTATCCCTAACCGATACCCCAAATCAGTCTGATGTATTCTACCCTCCTATAAGTACAAAACGGGAATTATTACTACATAGTATTCTGGCTCAGATTATGTACTCTACATGATGATAAAGTTAGGAAAAGAAATCTTGAAGAACAGAAAATGAAACAAAACAAAACAAATAGCTGATCCAGAGCCGCCCAAGGAGTATAGAGAATTTCAAGAAATTTAATCCAGATCTTATGAAAGCTATTTCATTGCTTTAGCTACAAAACTTCAGAGATACAAGAGATCAGTCATTGAGTTTTTATAGAGACTTGAAACGCATAGCAGTTTCAGAGTGTAATTTGAGCTTCCTCCCTGCATGAAACTACAGAAACTGGAAGAAAAGGCTTGTGGAATTTGGAGAATTAGCGGTACCCTGGAATCCATCAGTTTATATTACTTATTTTAGTCCTCTTAAAGGCATTTTGCCGTGACCAGTACTGATATAAGGAGATCAGTACAGAATAAAGTACTCCTTTCTCATCCTGCAAGCATAAATGTTTGACAATACTCCTAGATTTTGCAAACTGAAAGAGGATTAGAAGCCTTATTTAAAGGCAAGTAAAATGCATGGGAGCCATCTTTGACTTTAAGGAAATTCCGGTTCAGTTCCTGAGAGGTAGATCAGACATAGCTGCGTACTCTTTTGATTCCAGTGTCTTACACAATTTGTGAAATATTAATGTTCTTCTCTGCAGAATCTTGAAGACAACATTCATAAAATGTTAGGTACTTTGCAAAACCCAATGAACCTGTTTGAAACCAATCCTCTCTCAATTTCTAGCACTGGTTATATTACATATATTCAAAACGGCATCTATTATGATTGATTTTACTATATTAGCAAACTATGTAGTTAGCTCTGAAAGTAATGTTGTCTGAACCTTTCTTTTCTTCTGGCTCAAAGCTTGTTTTCTAAGGTATGTTTTGTGATAAGTCTCTAACTGACTTACCAAGGAGGCAAATGGTGGGTGTCACCGTGTGGCAATTAACATCACCTTGTGAACATTCAAAAGCATTTCCTTCAGAGCTGTTTGCCCCAGGAAGAGAGTGCTCAGGAGTGTTTACTGGTGGAAGATCTGGCCTGTGATCAAGTAGCGTCAGCTTGATATGGGAGACTGGGGAATGATACCATGGTATCCTGTGAAAAACAGGATGCAGGTGGGCACCTCCCTGCTCCCTCTTATCTGCTGGCAAGGCCTGGAAGATGGGATCAAAGGAGTTTCTGCTGAGATCCCAAAGCCAGAAGCTGCCACTCCAGAGAGAGCTGTCACTCCAAAGAGAGCCGACTCGACCACTTTGGACTTATTTATAAGTTCTTACTGCTGTTGGAAGTTGTCATCAACTGAAGCAGTTGTCTACCGAAACAGTCATCTACCGAGCAACACCCCCTGACGACCCATTACTACTGAAGATCAACATCTGCGCTACAAACAATGTTGGACCCATGGTGGTGACTATCTCTCTTGCTTTCTACAAAGACTCCTTGCTTTTATCTCTTTTCTATCACCCGCCTTCCCTTCCCCATCTCCCTAAGCAACCAGGATTTGTAATAAACTGGTCAGGCTAACATTTGACCCGTTGTGTCTTAATCTCGCTGTCGGGTATACATATATTGAAAGAACCCATTCTCCCTCCTGTAAATTGGAGCGAGACAAATGTCTCCTATTTATTTCCATGGAAACTACAACAGATACAAGGAGCACAAAAACTATTTAATAGGGCAAATTCTCAGCTACAAGATATCACTAGCATCAGACTTACCCTCTGCTGCCATCTATCACACTGCAAAAAAGTATAATGGAGAATTCGTGGGAAGGTTCAACCTCTACTGTCATCCCACCAATATCTGCCTGTGATGACATAGATCAACATAGTAAA
This sequence comes from Numida meleagris, assembly GCF_002078875.1. Lineage (NCBI taxonomy): Eukaryota > Metazoa > Chordata > Aves > Galliformes > Numididae > Numida > Numida meleagris. The sequence goes on along the minus strand of NC_034409.1, from coordinate 182,046,569 downwards.
AGAGGAGGCATTATTTTCAGAACAGCTCTCATAGATTCAGCACTGCTGTTTTGAAAACATCATCAATATCAATAACAAAAACCCTAAGGTGTGATTAATTTTTCACTCTCTACCAGAAGTTTGCTTGTTACTGACACATTAGCAATCCTGAGCAGTGTTGCTTAATCCTTGGCATGCACACAGTAAACTCAATTAGCAATCCTGTACATTTCACTGCTCTGTTGCACCCACAAGGATTTTAAATGGACAGCATGGACCTCTTTTTGGAACCACGAACCTTCAGTCACAATAACACTCGGAAGGTTGTTAAAAATAGAAGTATGGAAAAAAAAATGTGATTCCTCTCTGGGTGTAAGGGAAAACACAAAATGGCACAGTGCTATTAAGTACATTTAATAGCCAAGACACTCACCTTTTTGTCACTGTCAGTGTTGCAGAGTAAATCTAAATGGGCAATGGGAGCTCTCACACATCATTAAAGAAATTGTCAGTAATCCCTTGGGTCCATCTGTGTTATAATTGGCACTGGTGGAGAAGGAGGATGTGTCAGGTAGAAATATATTTGCACACCATCCTGAGATGGCAGTAACAGCAGTTAGCACTCCTTCAGACTTTTAAAACTGCTTTGGAAATCACTGACAGGGGGAAATAAATATGAAACAGCTAGATGGTATTTTTTACAGCTGCTGCTCATAGTATCGTGACATTTAAGTGCATGTTAAAATCCATCAAGTACAGTAAAAACATAATTATGCCATTTATGTAACATGCATTATGTACCTAATAGGAGCAGGGTTAGTCTACTAGTGTCTTGAATCTGTTATGGAGAGAATAGACCAGAATGCTTTGAAAAATGCTGTTTCTAAGTTTTTCTAACACATTTAGCATGTGTGTTTTTATTTTCCTTAAGAAAACAGTAAAACTGTTTGATGAGCACAAAATGTTTCTACTGCATATGTAGGGTATGCAGTTTAATTCTTAACAAATTGCTTTTGCTTTTAAACTATGCTATTAGAATGATAAAAAAAAATGCTTATATTCTGTCATCACCCTTTAAATTTCACTGAGTGGTACTTGGTTATTTATTTACCAAAATGTCTTTCACACATAAACAGCTTTGCTTTCAGTTTGTTCAATTAAAAGCAGAAATGTATCTGTCAAAACCCTAATCCTATGCTAATACAAATTCTATAGAACAAATTTTAGCTAATATTATAGATTTTTCAAATTTTTCCTATGTTAAAGATACTTTACACTAATTGACTGATATTTCACAGTAATAACAGAAATATTACTGAATACGTAATGTCTTTTGCTTAAACATTCAGAGCTAGTCCAATGTGGAGTAAAACTCTCTTTTTCTTTCCTTAATAAATCTTCTGAGATGGGATCTCAAGATGCAACTCTGAGGTAGATCCTGCTCCAAAGTTCCTTTAAGAAAGAGAGCACTTTCAAAAACATAAAACCTCTTCGAAGCTCAAAAGGTCATAGAATCATAGAATGGTTTGGGTTGGAAGGGACCTTTAGTGCCATCAAGTTCCAAACTCCCTGCTACAAGCAGGGACACCTTTCTCTAGACGAGGTTACTCAAAGCCCCATCCAGCCTGGCCTTGAATGCTTTCAGGGAGGGGCATCCACAGCCTCACTGGGCAACCTGTTCCAGGGTCTCACCACCCTTGCAGTAAAGAATTTCTTCCTAATATCTAGTCTAACTCTGCCCTCTTCCACTTTAAATCTATTTCCCTTCATCCTGTCGCTACCTGCCCTTATAAAAAGTCCCTCCCCATCTTTCCTGTAGGCCCCCTTCAGGTACAGGAGCTTTCCTCGGAGCCTTCTCTTCTTCAGGCTGAAGATCCCCAGTTCTCTCTCTGTCCTCATAAGGGAGGTGATCCTCAAACTATAAAATAACCTTTTTAAAATAATGAAAACTCTGAACAAAATGAAAAAAAAAGTAATAACAAAAACCCCAAACACCACCTCCCGATGTTATTATGCCCCTGTAGAGGGACTCCTTTCCACCAATAAATCCCATGTTGTTTATCACTGCAGATTTCTCTGCTCCTGGGCCCCCACTATGAGCTGACTCTCAGAAGACTCTACTACACTGCATTTTTCCTGCTAACTTTATCTGTTCATCTGTCCATCCTTTCTGATTTGATTTGGAGTGACAAATGAAATTTTCCACAATTTTTTCTCCCTTAGTAGCTTAATTGCTCTTGTATGCCTGCAATTTCTCTTCATAAGAGTATACCATCTAATTCAACCTATAGCCTCCAAGGCCAATTAGCAAAACCAATATCTGTCCAACTTTGTGGCCGCTTCTAATTACAGGAACATACAATCATGCATAAAAAAAATTAAACCATTATCCAGTCTGTCACATCTTTTGTTAGCATAAGAAAACTTTTTAAAATCCCTTAAATCTCAGTGTTAACACTTTGAAAGGAAAACAGATTCATAAATAGTCACTTTCACTGGCAATAAAAATAGCTGATAATACAAAAAGATTTTATTACAGATGGAGAAGATATTTTCTTTGGAGTTATTCTTGCTTGATACTATGCTTTGGAAAATTCTTTTTGAGGCTGCTTATACCTTCACCAAAATGTAAAACTTGGCATGAAATTTTCTCCTTTGGGTGTCTGTCAGGCAGACAATTTATTTTAAATTTTTTATGAATGTTTCAGCAAAAATGATTCAGCCATTTCTGAACACAAGGTAATGGAAAAATACTCTTTTTCAGCGATGTTGAATTATAACAAATTCATCAGTTACGTAGGTCACACAAAATAATACCTCCTATTCATTTCAAAGGAAACTACAAAAGATACAAAGAGCACAATAACGCTAATTGATAGAGCAAATTCTCAGCTACAAAACACTATTTTCAACTGAGTCACCACCCTTAGCTATGTATTTTCACCAACAGTGAACAAGAGCCTGCATGCTGCACTCATAAAAACCTGCACCAGCGGAGGTGACATGCTGTTGTTGTCATCACAGCTGAAATACACCATCCACTGCCTCACTGTGCTCACATCCACTGGCTGGTCTCCATAAACATTCAGCAAGTGTCAATGAATATCAACGTGTACAACATTTTCCACATGGAGGAGTTCAGTGACACCTTTTCTTCATATGCACTTCCATGTCAGACACCGTTTTGTCATACTATTCCTCTGCTGTCATCACATGGCAACAAAATCTAATGGAATACTGATGGGAAGGTTCAACCTCTACTGCCATACCCTCAACATCTACCTCTGACACCATAGACTAACATAATAAAACAGGAGGCATTACTTTTGGAGCAGCTCTCACATTTTCTGAACATTAGAGTAACAGCCTGACCTTTTAGAGGAATGTGGTTTTAAGCCAGAAGTACACCTGCAACCATCCCAGTGACACATCTGCCTTTTTCCATGCTGGAACCTCCTGAAAACTATACATCTACATAGCTTGGAAGGTACTTCTGAAGGTTTGTCAGATACATTTCTCATAGATTCAGCGTTCCAGCTCAGAGCTTTGTTTGAGCAAGTTTCATACCCACAAAGTGATGGAGCATGGTACAGACCACAATTACAAAGACTAACTGTGAACTAAGAGTGCTAACTGTGCTCAGCTGGCATGGAAGTGTAGGAAATATGAAAAAAAAAAAGAAAAGCATTGCAACATCTGAGGCAAGCACCAATAAAAACAACAGGTGGTGTTAGGTAACTGTTGAGGAAGCAGCAGATTGTGACAAGGAACCTCAGAGAGTTAGTGCAAGTGGAAAGATGATGGGGAAAAGAGTGATCTGTGAAAAAATAGTGTCTGCAGAAAAGAAAATAGGGAATACTCAATGGGAAATAGGGCTCTAAGAGTTATGTGAGTCGTAAATTCTGACCAAAAGTCATGACAGGTGTTGAGGAACAGAAATGAGGAAACAGGGCAAAAGTAGTAATGGGAAAGTAGGACTTATCCTGCAAATTTGGAGAATCTACGGAGGCAGAAAGGAACCAACTATGTAAGGATATGATTTAAGTGTCAGCAGTGACAGACAAATTGCAATACCCTAGGATGCTGCTAGTCAGAACTCAGAAGAGCAGAGAGAAGGGGTGTTGTTCACCCACAGATTAGAGCCTGGAGGAGAACCCATGACTGATGACACACTGCTGTACAAATCCAACGGAATCATGCCTAGCTGGTATGTGGTTTTATGCCTCCTCTAATGCTCCTTTTAAAAATCTAAGGTACTTAAAAATCTAATACATTTACTTGAATGTCTTTATGATTCTGTATGTCAGGATTTCTGATTTGTGTGCGCCTCGTTTTCTTTTAAAAGATGGAATTTACACTTTGAAATATGGATGAAAATGACAGAGCTGCAGTGTCAAAAAGCGAGAAAGTAATTGTTAGCATAAGAATTTCCTATACCGCTACAATCTACTTCCCCATATTTGTTCTTAAGTTGAGTTTTTGTTTATTCACTTGAGAAATTGACATGATAAATGGAAAGAGGACATCGGGATTTTCTGTTTCTGACACTTCCATTAGGAAATTATCTTGCAGCACATAACCCTTGAAGTTCCCTTGAAATAGATCAGTTCACTTCGGTAGCACATGTAAGCATATTGAGGTCGCTGTGATCACAATACTAGTAAGACATCTTGTGCTTTAAAACCTAATAGTTTTGATTGTTGCAGATGGTATCAAGACATTAACAAAGTAGAGTATGTTCCATGGTATTGGTTATTGGTGCAGCTGTTAAGTTAATGAAGTCAGTATATATTCAGTTTTAATTGTAGACACATTTTATTTGAGCTTTCATAGTACAGCTGTTCTGTGAGTTATCCTGCAATATACATATATATTTTGTAAGTGATAATCTCCATTCAAGTGCATACCTTTAGGACTTTATTTAGTTAGGGGGTCTTAACGTGAAAGATGAGTTATCAGATAGCTGTTCTTCCTTCAGAAAAGCTTTAAAGTTTTCAAAGTCATCTTCTTTTGTCCTTTCACCTGCCAAGTCACCACCAATAACATTTGTGATTAGATTAAATAAATTTATTTTATTAAATTACTGCCACCTTTAAATACTTATATTTGATCAGGTATTCAGCATGTTAATATTTGAATTAAACAGGCAGTATCGTTGTACTTGAAGAAAGAGCTTCACTCTAGGGTGGTTTTGTTTTTTTTTTTTCCTTGGTATTATTTTCAAATAGGGTGTTCCAAATTCACTATTCCTGCTTCAATTTACTTTTGTTTAATTCCAGGCTGGGGCGGGGCAGGGTGGGGTGGGGGAGGGAAATGTTCTGCACCCTTAGGGCCGTGGGAATTCTGCTACTCATCTGATTAATTAACAGAAAGACACAAGAGCATTTTTCATAATCTCTTCCAGCATTCTCCATCTTTGAGAGGCAGAATGGTATTTTCAGATGTATTACAAAATAGACTGCAAAGCTTTGGTTTATAAGAGGAGAGCTTTGACTACCACTGTTAGACATTTAACCAAAAGAGACTGTTTTTCTCTAAATGCTAAAAAAGAAAAATAAAAGAAGAAAAAAAAAGAAAATTGCTCAACATCTTTGAAAAAATCAGGCCACTTATATTTAGGTATTGAAATATGTGTTAAGAACCTAAATTTAGTATATACCTCTGTCTGCACTGAGAAGACGTGGACTCTGACTGCTCTGCAGCCAAAAGGAGGGCAGACTTTTCATTCTTCATGCCTTTGAATATTGTGAGATTTGGATTAGGAATGTTCTGGTATTTCTCTTTGTCACTATCCAGTTCCTCATGGTGCTGGAACATTCAGATATAAGTCCGGATTGTTCTTCTGAAATTCTGTGGTGCTCAGAGAGTCTTTAATTTCTCATTTTGTTTTTCTCTTCTTTGAGGACTCCAACTCACTACATACCCTAAATCATTTGCTGTTTGAATATTTATTAGTAGACAGGGATGGCCACAGTGGTAAACAGATATGTTCTTCCTCCATTCTTCATTCCTTTGTGCATTTTGCTCCCATGTGCAGCAGAAGCTTTGCTCCATGTTTGTAGAATCAGTCTCCAGGGGACATTAGATCCTCCCTGTGCATATGGTGAAGATCAAGCTGGAAGGAATGAGTAATATTATGGTTTTGCTATTCCTAGCATACTAACTAGTAAGTTGTACCACAGCACCAAAATCAATGCATTGTACCTGATAACAGATGTTCTAGGTGCATCTCTCCCAAGGTTAGGAAAGCCAGCAGAGAATATGATTTTCCAGTTCTCTTCTGGTCTTTGTCCTACCTCTGAAACTACAAAGTTATTTTGCACTTGAACAAACCACTCAGAAAAGTAAGAGGAACTCTCTTTGATGATCATTTCTGTGTCAGCAGCCAGGAGACCGGTTTTTAAGAACCTGTTCTTCTGGCTTCCCGTGGATAGCTCCTCAAAAACCCATTACACTCAGTGGTGCATTTAAATGGGATTGGGATAAGACAAAAACATTCAGAGCTTCCCTATGGCTCTCCTAGTGGCTTTGGCTTCTGAAGGGACCAAGGGAATTCCATCAGTTACAAATGAGTACCACAGCATTGCTAGTCTGTTATTCGATATCCATGGTTTTGATAACAATACACTGATAATATCTGGATATGTATATAATTAGGTAGTACACAGCCTATTTGCTCTTCATCTAGCCAGTAGTGGAAGCTAACACCAAGATTCTTCACTGAGGAACAAAATGTCCTCACTGCCTTTAAGTTGCATGACTGACTGTAGAACAGCTCCATCACCCTCTCTTACATAGGCCATGGGTCAATGAAGCAATAAATTCAATATACAGATTTCTGTTTCAGGATCAAAAAAGACATTCTGACATAAGTCTGTGATATGGTATATGCTTCTTTCCACTGCTTCCAAAGTTTTTCATATAGGTTAATTTTCTCCCAGTCTTTATGTCGGAGCAGCCGTCATCTGTCTGCACATCTGAAAATTCAGGAGGCTCCTGTCCCTAAAGGTTGGTGACTTTTGTTTGTTTATCTGCTTGTTTTCTGCAGCAACTTCTTCCCATTGCTAATGCCTCCAGTTTGTTAATTATCTGCTATTGCGGAAAACCTCCATGGTTGTCTCTGAATCTTTTGGTGTTTGCCGAAGGCATATTTACACATAATTCTGCTTATCCCCCTAAAAATTTTCTTACAACTCTAATTATGTAGCTATGAGGAGTTGAGTGGGCCTACCTAGATGAGGTACCTCGAGAGGGCAAAATACTTCCAATACTTACAGTGACTTTATAAACAGGAGGGAAAGAGGGGAGATTTAGATTAGATGTCAGGGAAAATACTTTGCTCAGAGAGCAGTGAGGCCCTGGCCCAGGCTGCCCAGAGAGCTGTGGTGCCCCATCCCCGGAGGTGCTCAAGGCCGGGTTGGATGGGGCCCTGGGCAGCCTGAGCTGTTGGAGGGCAACCAGTCCATGGCAGAGGGTTGGGATTGGGGGGGGCTTTGAGATCTCTTTTAATCCAAACTATTTTATAATTTTATAAAAAAATATATATAGCAATTGGCACTAAGATTACAGAGTTATGTACTAGAATAATCTCAATACATCCTTTTATACACACACACACAAAAAGTAATTTTCAAATACTGTTCTTGCTATAAATGGGAAGGGGAAGAGAGAGAGTAGCTCTCATGCTGCTCTAAAGCTGCACATCCAATGCTGTTGCTGACACAGATGTGGGGGAGAAACTTGTACAACCACTTATTTTCTTCCAAATTTACTCCCTATCTTTTGCTTATGTTCTGTATTTGGTTAAGGAAGAACAGTGAAATACACCAATAATAATAGTATTACTGAGACAGTTATCCATGTGGCAAAGGAAAAGAATACATTATACTGAGCTTAAAAGAAGAAAGACTCAATGAAAAGGGAAGATGCATAAAACAAAGAAGAGAAGAGCTCAGAAACGACTCAGGCCCTGCAGATGTGCTGCATCTGTTTGTTTGCCCACTGGGGACACTGAGATAGAGAGATTAAGGCATTTATATGGAGATAGATAGACAACTGGATCAGATAAGTGAACTGCAACCAAATTGACTTAAAGTCTATAATAGCAATAATACTGAGAGAAAGGGGTGAATGTTCCTCACTGTCAGTGCATTAAACATTGAACATATATGCCATAAAACAACTCATGATCTTACGTGATGGAGTGAGAACGGAACTGACCTTGCAAAGGATACACACAATCAACTGAAATTGTAACAGGTTGTCTTAAAAGCTGTATGCTTCTTCGCTTCTGAAGAATACAGGTACTTACAAATATATTATCCATTCATCATTATACTAAAGGAAAATGTAAAAACATGTCCTTGTAGAAATACTGCTGATGGGCTATTAAAAAGAAGGAAGTAAATATAAAATGTTACCTTTCAAAACAAATATGTTTCTTGACAAGAGCATTAGGCAGAAGTGAGTTAAAAGGAAAAATGATGTAGCCCAATAGAGATAGTAAGTGTTCCTTATGGCAGTTAAAAATAACCTTCATCTGTAAACTCAAAAAGGGTAAAGGCCATAAAATTTTGTTCTTTGTGACTTAAAAAAAAAATAATAAATATGTATTTTTTAATTCCACCACTACCTGAAAAAAACAATATGAACCAATGAAACTTACCTCTTCACATGTAATTCTTGACTGTTGTCATAAATAACTACTGTATGTAAAAAAAAAAAAAAAAAAAAAAAAATGCTTCTGGCTTTAATGTTCACTTTGGAAATATTGAGAAATGGAGCCTCATAAGTTATTCATACAATCAGAATTAATGCAGCGACTATTCCTGGCTTCTGATTAAATGCTGTCTTGTAACCTAGTAACACTGGAAATAATGACCAGATGATAATGTTCTGAAAATTGAGTCAGTGAAGAGAAGCTTTGACATGTCAAGTTGCAACATTACTTTCTCAACAGCAGTATGCCTGGAGAGCCATGTAGAGCAGTGGGGACGATTCTAATCTGTGTTTGTATGGGACAGTGTATTCAAAGCCAATTTCTAATGATGGGTTCATTCTCAGTCTGTCACAATAAGAGTTAAGACAGTGGTAATTAATGATGAAGAAACAAATTTACAACTTTGGTATTAAAAAAAAAAAAGGAGTTGAAGCAGAGCTTTTTTTTTTTTTTTTTTTTTTTTTTTTTTTTTTTTTTCCCCAACTAATTCTCAGTTATATTATTAGTGGACAGAACTCATTCAACATGACTTGGAGTTGTAAAGCCTCTGACAGACTTCCAATATAGTACACAAGACCACAAAAGGATATAAAACTTTGTCACTCTGCTGAGCAGTTATCTTTGTAGTGGTGTCAATATGGAAGTAAAGACATTGGGAAAAGAAAACACATCGGTATTGACAAAATATAAGGCTAGAAATGAGTAAGAACCCCAGCAAATTCCGAAACTGAACGATTCTTCTTCCCTATTCATCTAAAACAAATAATGATTTCTTCAAAATAAAATAAAAAATACATGATAAATAAAATAAATCAGTAGAGAAAAATGCACATACGCATATATTTGTACATCATGTGGGTTCAGAAAGCATTAACCACTGAAATGGAGTCACTGAAGCAGGGAAAAAGCTCGGGGAATGGGAACTGGAAAACAGTTACTCAGTTAATGCAGAAGTTAAAAAAAAGAACCTAATTACTTGTGTAAGAAGAAAAAAAAAGCAAGGGAAAAAAAAAAGCATTGAAGGGCAGAGAAGCATTAAATGTTAAAGCAGAAAGTTGCCTTTGCCACAGAGGAAAAAAAATAAAAATATTAAAAAAAAGAAGAAGAAGAAAAGAAAAGAAGAAAAGAAAAGAAGAATTAAAACCAGCCCGATCCTGAGGGTAGCCGTCAGAGTGGCGCGGGGTGGGAGCGCGCCCTGCATGTATGGATGAGCACAGAAGCGGCCGAGGACCGCCGTTCGCGCAGTTTCCGCTCAGTGTAGAGGACGCGCAGCAGCGCGGAGCGAGGGCGCTGTATGGAGAGGTGTGCAATGAGAAGCGGATGGATGGAGGGAAACGGGGAGGGGTGAGGAGAGGGGTCTGCCGGATCCGGGGTTGTTCCTGTTACAGCCGCCGCGGTACAAAGAGAAGGACTGCGCGGTGTGTGGTGAAGGCAAACGGCGCAGGGTGTTGGTGGAAGGAGAGTCATCACTGCTGATGGGGAATAAAATGTATTTAAGCCAAAAAAAAAAAAAAAAAAAAAAAGGAAAGAAAAATTCTATCTGTAAGGTGGTGATGGGAGATAAAATGGTTACTGGGGGAAAGCTGGTGGCTTGGGAAGTGAGGCAGATAGGGGAGAGTGCTCACCAAGTCGCCCCTTTGCTGTGATGCGGTGGGTATCCGCATGTGCTTAGGGGTAGGGGCGCGGTGTGAGCCGGCACACACACACACACACACACGCACACGCACACACACATCGCCGAGGGCGGGCAGACCCCCCGCCCCCCGGGCTCAGCCGGGGGAGGTGCCTCGGTCCCCCCCACCCCGGCGGGGAGGGGGCACGGCGGGGCCGGGAGGGGCTCGCGGGAGCCGGCAGCGCGGATGTCTTCACCTGGGTCTGTGCAGCAGTGAGCGCGGCGAGGAGAGGCGGTCGGGTCGGGAGTGCTACCTCTGGATGGTTAAAAAAAAAAAAAAAAGGCAGAAACAACAAAACCAACCAACTCTGCAATCCTCTGCTCCCCACAGGCTGAACAGTATAAGGGACTGCTCAATTTGAGGCTGTCGGGAGGATGGGAAAGACAGACTGAGAGAGTCAGGGAGAGAGAGACGGCGCACCGCCGCGGTAAGTGTCGTCGCCGTTCCCCAACTGGCACTGATTTCCCTGTTACACTCTGGAGTGTGGGCAGATAATTTGTTGTAATATCCATCGCGGCATCTCCGGGAGCAGTCTGTGAAGCCAGCGATAGTGAGAGATCTCTCTTCTGGGCTCCTACTGCAGGTTGATGTGGTTTGCTTTTTGTTTAGATTCTTGCCTTGAAATTGCTGTCATAATTGAGAAGAAAAGTTGAGGCAGAAATTGCTGTGATCGGTTACGTGCTTTCTGTCATCTAAGTAGCTAGCAAACTACTGCAGTGAATGAGTTGTGAAGGGAGGTGTGGGGCTATGAGAACAAATACATACTCCGGAGAAAGAATGCCTGTTTTAATGTGCTGATTTTTTTGCATTTAGGAGAGCTACAAGTAAATGCTTAAGGGGAAAACAAAATAATGTACCGTATCGAGTTTATAGTGATGCACTGAAAGTTGTTTTCTGAAGTTCGGAATGGTGCTTGGCTTTGGGATAAACAATTATCTCCTGAATTAGAGAAGTGCGGTGCCAGCACAGCTCTCCTCTGCTGACAGGCAGAGGAGATGGAATTACATAAAGATGCACTGATTTTTCCTCTCTGAGGTGAAGTGGATGGGACTATCTGGAATGCCTATGAGCTGGCTATGAACTGAGTGTTGCTCCTATATCATACAGCATGAAACTGTTTCTAAGACTTTTATCAGCATCCATTGCTCTATCTGTACTTACTCAGATGTTTAGTTTCATTCCTGTTGAGCGCAGAAACTTCATAAAACATAAGAAATACAAGATAGTGTAAAGTGACCACCTTGGAATAAAGTTTTCTATGTGTTACAATATTTCAGAAATACAACATTTTGGTAACGTTTGTTTCCTTTTATTATTATCATTTCTATTTAAAAGTTAATATGTTATTTGAATGAGGCATTTTCAATGATGCTTTTAATGGAGGACCTGAGGTCACAATCTTTTACGGGAGATACAGCATTTCCATAGTCTTTGGTCAGCTTTGAATCAGATCCTGAAGTCTGAAACTACAGATAAACGACATGGTGACTGTTAGCCAAAAACTATGGGGAATTCCTGATAATTTAAATTTGGATGACATTTTCCATTTAATAAAAGTGGAATTAATTATTTTTGAGTTATAGTAGAACTCCTTCAGAAGTACTTTGTGGCAATCAATATTGCACAAAATCAGTTTGTCATGATTAATATTATTACAGCGAATACCAAAAGAATTAGGAATAATTGGGCCATTATTTTAAAGTGCTATCAAAATATCTATCAGCATTTGCAAATATATCCCTTTCATAAACTGTCTTTAATTAGCACTGCATTTATCAGCATTTTCAAGTACAAAAAAAACACCTTTCAATATCCATTCTGCACTGAGAAGAAGCATGTTTTCTAGTGTGAGGTATACTCAAAAGGAGATAGAAAACTGAGACATGAACTCTGGTAATTAAAGAATATTTCATATGCAGTGGCCCTCTGTGGCAATATACCTCTAGCTGTGTGAGTGATTAAGAGATGTGGTTAAGAAGACAAAGTCTTAAGAGACAACAAGTATATGTATTTATAAAAGGAGAATGAAGGCATTCTGGAAGGTGATAACAGCTAGATAGTTTAAGGAGTGTACTATTCAACATGTAGTTCTCCTGTCTCATACACTTACAGAGCAAATGCCAATGCAAAAAGTCAGAACTAGCAGTGTGTGTGACACAGGGGTGTGATGATAGCTATGGATGCTCCAGAAACTGAGACCTCCAGATTTGTCGTTTTGTTGCTTAATATGAAGCCAAAGGTCTTATTTTTAAATCGAGGTTAAAATGTCAGGGATTCTTCATTTCATTTTATAATGAGGGTAAATGTAACAAGAATGAAAATAGAAAATACAAAAAAAAAACCCACAAAAAAACCACAACTGTCTAAATTATGACTGAACACTTGGAAGGAGACAGCTCTGAAAACAGTTCTTGAGGAAACATAACCTGGCAGCTAAGTTAAAGGGGGTGATTAAAACTCCACTGTTGGGAAATAATAAAGGACAACTTTAAGAAATGCATAACTTGGAGGTCTGTTAGTACAGATTCAGTACAGGAAGGTCATGACTGGCAAATTTGCTGGAGTCTCCTGAATAAGTTGCTGACATGGTAAGCTACTGGGGAATTGTGATATGATTTATGGGGGTTTCAGAAAATGTCTAGTTCTGTGCTCCACAAAATATTGATTTGGAAAGTAAATTTTTCAAAGGAGCGCTGGCGTGAATTCCAACCTGACTTAAAGATAGGGACCAGAGGGTGTCAGTAAAGGTAAGGAGCTCTGGGTGAAAGGAGGAGGTTAAAAGTGTGATGCTTTAAGTGACAGCCTGAGATTCATTTTTCTTTCTTGCTTGTTGTAAAGCTGACATGTTCAAAAAGAATAAATCTGATTTGCTAGCAGCATAGAAAAATCTGCTCTACCAAAAAGATTTGGTGCACTGAAAGTTTTCTGACTAGATTAATTATAGGGATGTTTATTTTAAGTAATTAATGCAAGTCTTCACTAAATGCATCATAGGAAACCATATATTAAGAGTGTACATGTTAAAGGGCTGGCATTGAGCCAGCTGCAGTGACTGATTCAGTGACATTGCAAAAATTGTTGTGGGTTTGTTTGTTTGTTTTCTGAATGATTTAGTAATTCTGCATCTAACCTGCAACACGGTTATTTTGGTTCCTCTGAATTCACCACATAATTCACCCCTCTTGATCTTCTCCCTTCATATGCTCCCACTATCAGTTTGTGCTTTGCACTTTCTCACAGTTTCAAGACTGCCTTAGTCATTTGAACAATTTCTCATACTATAAAGCCCTAAACTGTAATCTGCCATGGTCTGTACTGCAGTTTTAAATCCTGAAAATCAATGTCAAATACGCATTTGCTTGTTAATACAATACTGGTAGCTGTTTCATAAAGTTTTCTTCCTTCTTCTGGATGTAGCTTTTCTGATGCTTTTTTCTTCAGGGTCTGTCACACTCCTGATTATCAACTTCTTAGCACTTAGCAAGGGGAAAATACTCTCTCTGGAATTGGTGGAGTCCCCACTGAGTTTTATCTTCTGACAATCTTGATCAATATTGATCAATAACACTCCATTAGAGGCCAGTGCCTTAAAAAATAATTATGAATTTGTTAAAACTCTGTAAGATAAATAAGACTTCAAAGCCTCATAATGTGTGTGTATGTATGTATGTATATCTGTATGTGCTTAAACACCCACGTATAGTATATATTGGAGTAGCAACTCTGTGTCTTTGCAAGCAAAAATAGAAACGGCAATAGCATTTTTTTGTTAGTGGAAGGAAATGTAATCTGTTAGCTTTTTTTAATGAATTTCTTGGCTTATGTGTGTGAATCATACAAAAATGGGATCTTTGCTTATATGCTGTTCTCTAAAGGGAAGTTCAGAATGATTTTCTGTTGTACTTTGTAAAAAAAAGCTACAAATCAAGTTTTAGATGGATTTAAGTGGATGCAAAACAAGGGAATATGATGTTAGATTCTGTATGCAGTGAATGTAATAAAACATTGGTATTGCCATCCATGTTACAGTTGGTGTTCTTCAGTTACCCACTCAGACCGAATCTGAAGCTTGCAGAGCCGTGAGATTGTATCAAAATGACAGAGTTACTTGTGCTTTCATGTAGTTGCTACCAACACCATAGTTCACAAATTCACATCTTCTTTAGGACTAAACTTATATGTCAGTCTCTGGAAAAATGGATGTCTTTTTTGTTCCCATATCTGGAAATAGAAAATGCATCAAATTCTTTCCATCCATCAAGAAACATCTTCTGGGAGTTTCCTTTTTCAGGATACTCTTGAAGGCTTTACAGTAAATGGTGTTAAACTGTGATGGTATCTTTGGAGAACCTTCTGCTGCTAGAACTAAAAGCAGACAGATATTGAAGAGTTTGCTGCAATTGCTGAGATGGGTAAAGGATGACAATTTTCCATTTAACATATGAAAGACAGGCTTCAGCCCCCTAATGAGTGGTAAATGCTGTATACTTAATAGCCAGAAGTTTAAGATTTACTATATAGCCGACAGGACTCCTTGCCTACAAATCATTTTGGTGGAGACTAAATGTACAGCTTTGTAATTGATGTAGACATAGTATCGGCTCAGTCTTGTAATTATCTTCCCTTGCCAAATTACAACAATTTGCAAGAATTCACAAAACCCATTTTATTTCTATTGGTATTAGAGTCTCCATTAAGAACTTGAGGGACAAGAATTACCCTGTGGATGTAATGTTCCTGACTACTAGCAACTTATTACACCAACGCATTCAACAAGATAGGCTGGGTGAATGAAATAGACTGTATGTTCAAAGTGTCGGAAGTATCTGGTCTAACAGTAAAACATCCTCAAAATATAATTTTGAGAAGATATTCAAATGATGTATGTAATTGTATTGTAATTCTTGCTTAGCCATGAGAAGATATATTCAGAAGATGTGCATTGCAATAATCTTCTTTGGTAAATTCTTTCATTCTTCAGCTATCCAAAATCACATGCAAAACAAACCTTATTAAAAACAAGTGTATGGACTTTCATTTTAAATTCTATTAGAAGGTAAGTTCTCCTTGTTAAAACATTGCATTTGTTTTGATCAATCCAAAAAATAATTATTTAGAGAAGCCAAATAGTCTACTCATTCCTATGCAATGGCTTTACTTTACTTTCTTATTTTTTTTTTTCACTTCTGCGCATCTGAGCTGAAACAATTGCTTGATTTTTCAGTCTCATGCTTTGCTAGATGCTCAGAATGTTCTAGTCCACTGTAACATATGCAGCGTCATGTTTTATTGCTTACATAAAACTCAGCTAAGGGAATCTGGGAATAAAGCCTTAACTTCTCTGATGTCATAACTTCTCTTTGATGCTCATGTATGCAGATTCTCAACTCAAGCTGTTCTGTAGTAATTCCTCTATCTGGACTTTGGAAGATATGTATTGGACACTGAAATATCTTGATGCTGAGAAAGTGCCTGTTACATGGTTTTTAGAAGAGCCATAATTGAAAACTTAGAACAGATCAGATAATAAGGCAGGATAATTCATTAAGAGGACCATAGGCACACAAAGAGATAATTTAGAAAACATGATATATAGCTTAGATATTTGCAGTCTTGTTTCCCCTCTTGCGTATCACAACTGACTGATTGCTAACATCTAAGTATTTATTTGCCTTATCAATCACTTTGTGCCTGAGTCATTCTCTGATGGGCATAATCCTCTGTTTGTGACTTCACAAGACATCTCTGGAGGAAATTTGACTGTCATCAGCAACAAATTGAGACATTCTTGGAGGCATCAGGTAGGAGGTGAGTGTTTGCACAAGGGGCATATTAATCAACAACATGAGAAAATATGCAGCATCAAAGTAGAATCATTTAGTTGAACTTGGATTACACTCTAGCATATTTTCTGAAAAGCAGAAGCAAGACAGTTAGACTGATTGATCAAGCCCTGCAGAAAGTGAAACGCTTTTCTGGAAAATTAAAAGGAAATGTTGAGCAAGTTGAGAAGCATTCAGCACACAAGAATATTGAAGATAATACCCTTTGAAAGGTCGTTTCCCTCCAACAGTTAGCTGTCCAAAATTTCTGTTATCTCTGCAAGTTTTCATTAAATATACTTAAAATACTCTCAAGATTCCTTCTCTGACAATCTTTGTAAAATAGTTTTTTTTTAGAAGCAGCAAGACTTTATTAATAAAGGAATGCAAAGAAATTTGCAGAAGCTTTCTTTCAAATCTTACAAAAAATATTAAGTATATGAAATATATTTATATTTTACATATCAACATTCTATGATTTATATAGGATCTGTAAAAGAGTCTCAAGTATAACAGAAAAACATACAAGTGGTTTGTTATTCTGCATCAAAAGAAAATGATTATACACATTCCATGTGACATTCTGTATCAAATAAAAATGGATATATGAGAAAGTATGGTTAGTTGAACATTTAATATATATTGAAAATGTTTGTTTCAACAGCTGTGTTTGTTTCAAGTGTTATCTAAGATTTCAGGAAAGATATCAATTGCTTTTTGTGGGGGCCTGGTTTAATGGATGTGAGTTAGGAGACATCTCTCCAAAAAAAGTGATGTACACACTTCCTTTTTGCAACTTACAGGAGTGCAACAAAGCAGCTTAGTGGATCCCAAGCATTTCTCTAAAAACTACCTGTAGGTGGTATAGTAAGATCTAGAATATTTTCTCAGTAGAAGAAACAGAGTGTAACAGATACATGTGAGGGAATGATACTGGGCTTTTAGCTATTACCCACGTTTTTATTAGAGTATTCTGATGAGAAACAAAGTAAAACCAGATAAAAAGGTTTACCTTTCACTGAGCCTGATATTGTCTTTTGAAGTGCATAAGAAAAAAAAAATCCATCCATTAATTTGAAAAGAAGAAAATGAATCACACAAGTGCAGCTTCCAGAATCAAGCACGCTGCACATAGAGCTATCATACCTCTTTAGACTGTACAACAGATTTGAAGACACTTCACATGTTTTAAGGAAATATTCCAGCAGTTCACTCAATAGCAACTTTGTCAGACTATGGACAGAAGGTCCTACCACATGAGATTTTTATTGCTTTAAATTAATTTTTGTTTTGAAATTATTAGCTACCTCTATAAAAATATATGATTGGATATTATGACTTCAGTTATTCCCACTCCCTAGTGCAATCTATTTTGTTGCCATTTTCCTTTAACTTCCTTATCACCTGAGATTTTCCCCCATGTTGGCTGACATGCATTTAGTTTTCTTAATTTTTATGCTTGATTTGCCTTTTCTGTAATTCGAACTTGATTGCAATGTCAGATAAAGAAGAAGGAGATCAGGGAAGTATTGAGAACATAACCCTTCATCACTCTCATTGTCATGTATGAAAGCAACAAATAAATGCATTTTGTTAATACAGCGAAGTCAGAGTCCTTGTGTCTTGAGGTACATTAAAAAGACTCTCCAACACTCCAAGGACTGGCAAATTAGGTGATGCAGAGGGAAAAGGAAGAAAAAAAGACATAAGAAAAAAGCACTTTCACATAAAATTCACACTGCATTTAACAAGCTTAAGAGAAAAACACTTATCTGGAGCTGAAAGCACAGGTCACTGCAGCTTAAGAGCTAGGTTTTCCACTGAGAGTCTGTAAACACGGGCTGTGTAGTTCAGAAAAGATGGGGACCTTGTAGTGATGTGTCCCCCTTTATCTGCTCAGTACTGAGTGGGGGGAAGAAGAGGAAAATCCACATAAATTGCTCCTCTTCTGTCACATACAGGTACATGCAAATTGACAATGCTGGGGATAAGGAAGGTCACACAGAATGCGCAGAGAACAGATCAAGGTTATCAAGTTTTTTGGATACACTGGATAGAAGCTGTCACCTGAACACCACTGGAAATCAGAACTGTACCTACCACCCTGTTAAGTTATATTTCTCCGAAAACTACCTTAGTGACCCTTGTAACATGTTTTCGACATAAAGTTTACCTTTCATAGGTATATTTCTTCTCATTCAGAGCTTGCATGTAAAGGTTGTGTCCTTAAACACAGAAAGCCAGCACTTAAAGCCCATTTGCAAATGCTAACTACTGCTTTCCTTCCCCATCAGTGCGCATCTCCTATGCTGCTTCTATTTCACCTTCCTCATTTCTGTGGAGATAGCATATTCTCACATACTACCTTGCTGTGACTGTGATCAGGCTTTTGTGGCTAAACCTTACCCAGAAGGACTGAAAACCATCCTGAGACAGATTCAGTGCTGGCAGAAGCAAGTACAGTAAAGCTAATTTCAGAGTCCTCCCTGCTCATGTTGTGATAACTCCCCCCACCTTGAATTTACCTGAGGCCTTCAACCCCAACCACCCTTTGAATTATATTTTCATTGGTGACAGCAACTGAGGAATTCTAGGCTGAACTTTAAATCTGCTACTAAATAGATTCTGGCTATGCTAGCAACCAGCAGAGCTGCACAAAAATTACCCATTTTTGTCCTGTAAGTGTCCATCTGCAGCAATGATGATTTTCTGCCTAAATATTTTATTCTTCTGTGAATGTGCAAAAATGTGGATTTTTTCCCCTGCTGGTGCTGCTGACAAGTAGGACTTTTTCACACGGCCTTATAATTAGGCTCCAGAGTCCTGTGGAGACACACAGCAGAGTGGTAGGCTTTATATTCTGCAACTCTCTAAAGTTGCAATTCACAGACGTGTAGGCTTATATATATATCCCACCTCTTTGCATCACTTCTACTCCCTTTGGATCTATCCCCCTGTGTCTAATAAAAAAAAAAAAAAGGAGAATTTTGAGTAGTTTTTGTCCTAAACTGTTAATCAGCACTCAACCACATGTGGAATTTCTGACAGAATGAAGCAAGAGTTTCAGGTTCGAGTTGAAAATCCCAGCTCAGAGAACTTGCATTGCTCCAGGTTATGCAATGAAAATATTGAATTCCGTACCAGAAACATATAACTGGTGAGGGAGTTGTTTGCTTTTGTTTATCCATTTATTTATTTGTTTGTTTTTGCTCAGTTCTTTTCAGCACACATGTGAGTTTTTGTCATGATTTCTTTCACTGTACAGCATTGGTGATGGCACAAACCAAATGATGAGTATGTGTTGCTCTTGTGAGGAAACCTATTTTCCTTTAAAATAACCTTCAAACTGATTGGTTTTAAAAGTACATTACTTTAGAGATATGAGTCTTTGCTATTTGACTCCATAGAAACTTTTCATTGTCTCAACCCAAACTAGGACCTGAAACCAAAAGAAGGGAGATTTAGATTGGATATAAGGAAGAAGTGTTTTATAATAATGATGATGAGGCATCTGGTGGTTGCCCAGAGATGTGGTGGATTCGCCATCCCTGGGAACATTCTAAGTCAGGCTGGATGGGGCTCTGAGCACCTGATCTAGCTGTAGGTGCCCTTGTTCATTGTAGGGGAGTTGGACCAGATGGCCTTTAAGGATCCTTTCCAACTCAAACTATTCTGTAATCCTAAATCATTACCACTCGACATACCTTCTTAAGAGCTAGAATCTGAACTTTCATGGCTAGTAAGTATATACTCTGGTTTCTCTTCAGATTGTATACTCTGGTAAGCTTCTTTCCAAACCCTTTTGCACATATGAACCACCATGATTTGCTTAGCTTTGTTTTGGCACAGTTTGGTGGAAAAGGCTTTCTTGTTATCATGTGTGTAATGAGAGTTACTGCTTATTCTTCAGCACTCTTACCAGCAGAGAACAGCATTTCCTGTCGCTAGCATCTTTTTTAGAGGTTTAATTAATAATGCAGACAGTTGAGTCTGCCTGCTTTGACTAAAATAATTAGCAGAGAGTAAACAAACACTTTATGTTCCACTTTATGAATGGTGTGGTGCCACTTTAAATATTTAATGCTTGGATTCTAGTGACCAATCAATTCTTGCATGGTGCCAGGTTACAGCTACCATCTGGATCAGAAAGGTGAGATATGAGCTCCCCAAACTGCATCCAACCAGCAAGGGCTGTGGGAGATGGACTCAAAAGAAGGTCTCAGAGGAACTAAAAATGAGGGCATGAGAATGCAGAAACGAGGGAAAAAGAACTGGTAAAAACAAACAAACAAACAAACAAACAAACAAACAAAAAACAATAGACAGGAGAGGGAGCTAATAGAAAAAAGTCCAGTGCAGCACAATGGCTAACATTAGTTAAATCTCCAGTTCAGGTCCAGTACGATATAAACATTTCAAGCATATTCATATGGCAGGTGGTGACTTCTCATATCTCTATGTATTCAGAGAGAAAATAATGAAAAGATGCATCTCTTAGCCAAATTTGCTGACATTTTATCATAAATGTTGATGCGGAGAGAAAGCCCAGAGTCTGCCCACAGAATGGACGAAGCCTCTTTGCTGGGTGTGCTGGAGCAGAAGTGACTACAAATGTGACTTGAACAAAGTCACACTCACATATGCGTGCAATTTCATACATGGGCTTAAACTGGACCTACGCTTAAACTGCCTTGAGTGCTGTAAAGTTAATCCTAGGTGAAGTTCAAGACAAGTTGTTAAAGAGAAGGATATTGATTGCATGTAATCTTTACTTAATGATATGGAATAGAATATCAAGAATTATAGCTATCTTGCATTTTTATCTTAAACATTCAAAAAACATACTCCTTAACCTCAAAAAATCTTTTTACTTTTATGTTTTACATCTTATAAAAACAACCAATTTTATTAAGGTTTTTTTTTAATCACAAAAATATTCAAGATCTGAAAAATACATAAAGATAATTTTAAACAAGTTGTTTGCTACAGTCAAATGTGGTTCACTAGCAACAGCATAAAAGAAACGATTTATTTATTTATTTATTTATCTGGATACTAGGTGGTGATGAAATCACTCCTTTGTTAATCTGACGAATAATAATATTTTCTGGCTAATGCAGCACTCTGGAAATATGCCCACAGGGTTCACCCACTGTGTCCACCTCTATGAATCAGGTGTAATACTGCAACCCACACTGAGGATCCTCAGCTGTAACTTAGGGAGGATTTTCTCCGCAACTCCTTTATTAATTATGATCACATCAAGTAGATAGATAGCCTGGCCTGATTTTAAAATTTCACACTGATTTTAGAGAGTTGACAGAAAACCCACAAGAAACCTGTAAATATCTTGTGCTTTGTACATAAAACACTATGCAAGGATTACTGTGGAGCATTGTTGTGCCATTTGTATATACTTGTTTTCAAAGATTTATAGAAGCATAGAATTGAGTTGGAAGAGATACATAAAAGGTCATGTAGTCCACCTTCCCTGCAATGAACAGGGACACCTACAGCTTGATCAGGTGCTCAGAGCCCCATGCAGCCCCCGACCTTGACTGTCTCCAGGAACAGGGCTTCCACCAGATCTCTGGGCGACCTGTGCCAGTGCCTCACCACTCTTATCATAAAAACTTCTTCCTTAAATCCAAACTAAATCTCCCCCCTTTCTGTTTGAAACTGTTTCCCCTTATAGAAGGGGAAATAGTTTTCCAGAGAAAGATTAAACTTCAGCCATGTTTCTCTGTACAGCCTGCTGCCTTCAACGATTTAAAGACTGTGCAACAAGTCACATGCTGTTTGAGTAGGAAAAGTTTCCTGAAAGTGTGGTCTTGAATGACAGGAGTCTTTGCCTGAGCGGGGATATAGACTCCATCTCCTCGTTGTGCTGGGGTGGGAAGCTTCTCACCCGTCAGCAGGACATACCAGTGACAGCTCAGAAATGTGGGATCACAGAATCATAGAATGGCTTAGGTTGAAAGGGACCTTAAAGATCATCAATCCTCAAAACCCCTGACATGGACAGGGTAACAACATTAGATCAACGTGTAACTGCCTCTGTTTTCTTTTTTTTTTTTTTCTCTCCCTTTGAAACAGGCCATCAAATGCCACGATCCACGGGGGGGGGGGGGGGGGACGGACGGACTTACAGTATCTTTCATTGCAAATGGTTTGATTTTTCAATTTATAGCAATGTTTACTGGCAGCATTTTTTTTTTTTTGCTTATTTGTTAATGAAGATACAAAGACTTATGCAAAAGAAATATTTTGTTCAAGTGATTTATTTGGTTTTCCTCTGAATATTCAAAACACTCCCTGTGTGTATTGAAAATGAAATTCTGTTCCCAATGGAATTTTATTAGTTATTGTCACAATTCTAAAAAAATCTGTTTTTAATCCAGTTCATATTAACTATCATTAGTCCTAGACAACCAGGGATCTCATTGTCACAATACATTTATTCTCCCATTTGCTAAAACTGATGCAAGCATAAGGGAAGGGGTCAGTTACTTATTTACCTGCTCTTCATGACATTTTCTGTGATATGGAAACCCCCTAAAATCGGCAGCAAAAAGCAGTTTCAACAGATGATTTAGTTGCCGAGTTAATAAAAACCATGAGTTTACAGAACAAGAGGATTACTTGTGTGACGTTTGGTGTTCATGGCTGACTAAGAAAAAAAAAAAAATAGTAACAGCACTTTGTAACAGATGAGATACTTGTCTTTTGAAAGAGCAATTTGTGGTGTTTGGGCAATTTGCAGAGCTTGCACTAGATGAGGTGCGAACCAGGGAGGGGAGGAAATGATCTTTAAGAGCTCAAGTTGGCAAAGTCTAATGCATTTGTATCCCAAACAGTAATTTCAAACGTATGTATGAGTGCGGAGGGAAAGTTGACATTTTTTTTTTTTTCAGAATGGTGAGTAAAATTCAAAAGACTGTGAACTGTGACTGTCACCTGTGATTGCTGAGATACCTCTTACTTTCCTCAGTATGGAAATCTGAGCAGTTAGAAAGAAATCAGTCTGCAAACTTAGAACCTCAGCTGGGATTTTGCTTGTGTTTGTGTTACTTGTAACCTCTGCAACCAGTGTAAAAAAAGTCTGGCTTGAACTTTTGAATAATATGTTTTTTTGCTGTACCATTAAGCTTGCCTGGTTTACTAGCAGCACAGGGAAACTCACAAATGTAACATCATTTCTACTCCCAAATACAAATAAACTAGTTTGTGGAGGCATCCTCAAGGACTTGCACCCTGAAATATGTTTATGAAACTTAACGTTCAGGATATATTTCTGGAAAAGCTTAAGTCACTTCATGGCTCATATTGACTTTGTGCTGAGATTTGAGGCAAAAGAACAGATTTTAGTGGCCACAAAATGCTGCTCCAGTTACAGATATAGAATCATAGAATCATTGAATCATTAAGGTTGGAAAGACCACTAACATCCCCAAGTCCAGCCATCAGCCCATGTCTTTGACTGCTCTAGACCATGCCACTCAGTGTTACATCTGCCCTTTCCTTAAAAGGGAACTCCATGGACTCCAACATGTCCCTGGCAGCCTCTGCCAATGCCTCACCATGCTTTCTTGGAAGAAATTTTTCCTAATATCTAACCTGAACATCCCATGGTGCATCTTAAGGCCATTGTCTCTTGTCCTGTGAGAAGAGGTCAACCCCCACCTCACCATGACCTTCTTTCAGGGTGTTGTAGAGAGTGATAAGGTCTCCCCTGAACCTCCTCTTCTCCAGACTGATCAACCCCATTTCCCTCAGGCGCTCCCCATAAGGCTTGTGCTCCAGACCCTTCACAGCTCTGTTGCCCTTTTCTGGACATGCTCCACGAAGATGCCCCAGAGGCCTGCGCAGATTCCACACATCATTAAAAGCAGCACACAGCCTGCCCTTTGTGGGGCTGTGATAGAGTTTTCCTTGTGGAACTGAAGTTTTATAAGATGAATTCACTGCACAGTAAATAGTGATAATCTTTGTTAACTTTCATCTACTTCATTTGTCAAAATGATGAATCTGTAGATGTTCAAGATTTTTAAAAGATAATATGGTCGACTGTTGGTCCTAATGGGATTTTTTTTTCTTTGCTAATAGCGTGGAATTTTGCTGTTCAGTGTCATTTTATTTTATTACTCTCATTTTTTTGTGTAAACAGTGGTGTATTGCCATTTGGTCAAACACACGCTGTTTTGCTACAGAAGCTGTTCATCAAAGTGGTGACATTTCATTTTAGGACACATTTGGAAAGCAGATATAGTTGTTGTGCTATGATTTGGGAAATGCCATATAATGTATGTGAAAGCTGCTCCATCACAGAAGTGGCAAAAGTTTGCCTGAGCTCAAATTCACAGGCACTTTACAGTGGAAATCAGCCACTTTCCCTCGACCTCCTCTCACATGGAAATGAGGCCTCTATAATGCAGGCGATGTTAAAGCAAATTAAAGGGAGCGCTTCCTCACACAGCATGAAGTCAGCCTGAGGAATACACTCATAGTTCATAGATTTGATTTTTAAAAGGGCTGGATAATTTTATGACCAATAATAACATTTTTACTTATGCATGCTAAGTTAGGTATAATTGGATTTCCTGCTTCACAGCATCACTGTAGGGCCAGGAAGGGATGTATTTACACACATATGCACCTATTCACACCCATGCACCTATAAGCAGCAATGAATTTTGGTAATATTTATTAGGGAATTTTTTGAATCATTGTAGGCCACTGGTTCTGAGTAGCTAAGGCTGAGATCTGCATATCAACAAGAGCCATGGAGTGTAACTCTAGTAATTACGTTGCACACAGCACATGTGAAAACCATGGGCACTTTGTCCATTTTGCAAATGTCAGCAAGTGTGGATCCAGCTGCAAGAGAATGTGTCAAGACATCGTCTCTTAATCTTCAAAAATCTTCTGGGATTACAAAAAGCCATGCAAGCCTCAGTCAGTACCAGAGTGCCAGATGTTGGCCACAGACACAGTCACTGAAATGTGATTGCCTCTTTAGTTAACATATCCTTCACCCACCCACCATGGACATTACAGAAATCTGCAGGGAAAAAAAATGAAATGAAAAGAAAAAAATGAAAAAAAGCATAACTGGAGATGATAGCTTTGTAGCTAATTTTTAAGTATTTGCTTTAAGTGAAAATATATTTGTATATTATAAATTAATTTGAAGACTCAGAACTCAGAGGATTACTACTGCATGCTATGAGTATGATGAAGTAGCACACTGGGTATCATTTTATTCTTTTTCCTAGCATGCTTTTTACTACCAATGCTAGAATCTGAACCAGTGGAAGAATAGAGCAATTAATGAGATCATTAAAGGTATCATGTATCACTATCAGCTCTTTCAGCTACTGGGATAGAGTTTAGAAACCTTTCCTAGCACTTATGCCAGTTACACTGGCTAGGGAGAGAATTAGGCACCAGCGAGAAGCCACTTAAAGGCTGCACATTCAGCATGCAGATGCCTAGAGCATGCCAAAGGCAAGCAATGATGACAGGGACAAGTTCTATATCCCACAGGGGAAATGCCAAACTGCAAGGCACCAGAAGCTGACCCAGTCATTCACAACACATTGCACTGAATTACTTCTCAAAAGAGTTATCGTTTTAAATTAAATGTATAATACTCTTTAAAATGCAAAAAGATAAGCTTCATGATTGCAGTATCCCTCTGCAGACTTCAGAGCTGTTTCCCAAGTTCAGTTTCTTGAAGAGTCAGAGGAGGGATGCAAGCACATTGATACATTGGCACAGCATGATTAATGCTCCTTTATCAAGCAGAGAGGAATTAGATGTTTGCTGTTGGATGGAGCCAGAGCACATGCTGGAGGAGGCTTCAGTTCTGCTAATGATCGAATTGCCAAGAAGGAGTCTTCAGTTCTGCTTCCAGGACTACATCTGATAAATAAACAGTTAATGAAACCACCAGCAGAGGATCGAAGTACTCCATCATGAATGTTCAGTCTCTATGGTCTTCCTCTGTTTGATTGCATTTATCTTCAATTTCTGCTACTTTCACTTAAGAACTAACAGCAAAGGATGAGAAAATCTACTACTCTTGTGGATCACTTTGTCCCTTGCCGGCCTTCCTACATATTATTTTAAAATATGATAGTAGATAGCACAGTCATACCTGGAAAACCATGTTCAGAAGCATCCCCTTTTAGTGATCATGCTCCTATGCAGGCTGTCTTTTCAGAATTGAATTATACACACAAACTACACCAGGAAATTCAGATTGATAAAGTATGCATTATCTTTAGCAGGGAGTAGATCTCTAGAGGTTCCTTCCAACCCCTACATTTCTGTGATTCTGTTATTCCGTGATCTTGCTTTACACTATTAAGCAGATATAAATTATGAACTGGATCATGCAGGTGGCATTTAAATAGTCTGAGGAGTTGTAGATGAGAAGAAGGTAGAAGTATAATTACAGAAAAGTCAAAAAGAATTTTACATTGATGAAAAACAACACTGATAGACTTGACATTGACAATTATATCTATACATGATGAAACTATTAAAAGTATGTTAAATGGAAAGAAGTAGGTCAGCCTATTATTAGGCAAAGAAATATCAAGTGAATCCAGAGATAAGAGGATGAAAAAAAAAAGGGAAAAACAGAGAGAGAGAGAGAGAGAAATACCTATCATTTTATTTGGGCAAGTTTCTGATTAATCACGTGGAGAGTATTGGGAGATCAAGAGAAAACCCTCTTGTGTTCTGCAAAAAAGTAAAGCAAAACTGGCCTGTTACCTATAGCCAACAATGTACAGTAATCTCCCTTATGCTGAGTCAGTTTGATCCATGACAGTAATTGGTGAATGATCTTCCTGTCTTTACCTCAACTCATGAGTTATTTATTCATCATATTTTTCTCCTTGTTCAGCTAAAGAGGGGGAATGACAAAATGGTGCTGTGGGGCTTAGCTGTCCATCCATGTTAAATCACCACAATTGTTTATTCAGTTGTATATTTGTACTCATTCTTCCTATCCAAGCTTCACATTTTATGAACACCAACAACACTAAATGGGTTGTGTGTGTTTGTATTGGACATCATCACAGCAATATTGTTTTCTGTTTACTGTTGGTTCAAAAGGTGGTGTATAGTGTGTTATGGGAAGGTTCTGCACCTCATCACAAGACAAGGAGGAACTGTGCTTGTTTGGAGAACTCTCTTGAATGCTTGTTTTCATCTATTTCTTGTTTTGTTGTTGTAGCAATCTAAGGACATTCTGAGCAAAAAAAAATATGTTTTTCTTTGTGTATGGAAAGTGTAATTCAATCACCAATGCTTTAAAAGATTGGATTTAGATTCTGTTAAGCAAATTTTTATTTGTACTGGTGAGTTCCTTTGACATCTGTTTACTACCTAAAATATTGCTGCTATTATCTAATGACCAGACATTCTGGCTCCATTCACCAGAAGTGTCATTCAATAGCTGCTCTTTAGCACTCAATGTTGCATTGCACAGAATGATGGAGTATTATGCATTTAATACTTTTTAATTAATTTTCGAATGTCAAGATTAAGCATTATGAAGCAGGTGTTCTAGTAAGAATTAAACCACATATTATCTATGAAGCAACTGTACTGAAACAATTAGAAATGTGAGTGTCTGAAGGCCTTAAAATTCCTGTAGAAGTTATAATCTGCCCAGTCATTTCCATTATATACAAATGTGTGTAAATCTTCGGTTCAACACACACAGGAATTTTTCTACGGGTGATATGTGTTCCTTAGATTTTCTATTTAATTTGTAAACATTCTAATTTAGCACTCTCCCTGCCATTGCTGAATATGAAAAAAAAAAAATCCTTCAAGTCATTCGAAATGCTGCCAAAGGTTGGACTGACATAAAACACAGCATCTTTCTGGATGCTACATTATTTTTATGAGGTGCTAGATACATTTGCTATACACTCATTCCACAGTAACTACATTTAATTGTAAAAATTAAAATTATTATTAAAAAATAATTTACTCTTGGATTAAGAGAAGGATACTGAACAGGAGTAACTAGCAATTAAAGAATGTTTTAAAGATGAGGCACGCTCACTAAGTAATATTGCTTGTGTTGGATGTTTGAGTCTCTCTGTGTCGCAGTGTGATGAGAATCCCATTAGACTTTTGCTCAGAAAAGACTGAAGTTATCTTCCAGGGAGGGAGGGAAACTATTACCAGTTTTACTCTTAAATCAAGGTTAAAGGATGTCAGTTTTATGCTAGCTATCAATAATCTGCATGTGGATAGTGAAATGAAGGGTGAGGAGGAAAGATAAACATGGACAGGGAAAGAAAGTGGGTGGTGATACTGTGTTTTTAGCCAAATTTCTTTCAGGTTGTTATTTCCTGTGAGGAAATAAAGATGCTGTCAGAGAGCCATGGGGAAAAGCAAGAGGTGTGAGAAGAGATGGAAGGCTTTTTTGCATATCCCCCTGTGCTAGGTAGGTAGTTTCTGAATGATAGCCTTAGATTGGGGGTTCATCACCCAGTTCTCTATGTAGTTCATGGGACACAGCACCACACCTTGACCAACCACTGTGATATAAAAAGGACAGCAAAGTCATAACACCAATTTGTTAGTAGTAGATAGTAACATTAAGCTAAGTTGTATAAATTGGTGTAAGAATTGCTAGGCATGTATTTTTAATTTATTTTAATTGGTATTCCATTACCACAGAAAATGAGAATTCTGGAAAATCTAAGGATGTTTGGATAGAGTGCTAGCTAGCTAGATTCAAAAACAAATACAAAACAAAAAATAACAAATTCAGATATCAAATGCAAGTTGACTGGCTTTCAGAAAGCCTAAGCTATCAGTGGTTCCTCATGTCCTCCTTCACAGGCAGATTGATGTCTTTCTGCTTTATGTCTTAAATAGGATTTTCTGAAACTATATAAAACAATGCATTTCTGAAAATCCTATTTAATTTATGACATATTTAATTGCAGTACTTAGCTTAACCTACAGCGGAAAGGAGATGCCATGTGCCAGCACATGACCTACGTGTAAAATTTTATTTCTAAAAGTACAGGCAAGAAGACACTGAGGGAAAGATAATGGTCAGTTAGACTGGCAAAAATCTGACAAATATTTGCTTTACAAAATTTATTGAATTATTATGCCAGTTTTTATATTTTGTCGCAACATCTATAATAATTTGTGAATAAATACAGTTCATACAAAGTGTCTTGCATTCACTTTTTTTTTTTTCTGTTGCTACTTTCCTTTATATTGCAACAACAGTGACAGAAACACTTCAACACACATGGTAAAATCCCACCACTTGCATGCACTTTGTGGCCATCTCCAGCCCACTTGTTTCATCTCACCCTTAGAAAGACCTCAATATTTATGTTAATTATTAACCAATTAACTAAGTGTGTAACTGGTACTTGTACAGCACCTCTGTGGTCATTGCGCAGTTTTTTTCAGACTCTTCCTCTATATCCTTGTTTCCAAGGATGTTTTGCTGTCAAATAAAATATATGTCTTGTTTTTGTCCTAAGGTCATGATAATTAACAACAGCAGCAAAAAAATGTCAGTAGTTTTGTTGTCATTTCTTGTAACCTTGAACAGAGGGTTTTGTCAATTTCAGATGAATTTGTAAATTTTCTGCTGCTTGGTGGAAACTCTGTAGCAAATGAAGAAGAAACACACTACAAAGAATAAGGAGAGCTGGAGTCAACCAGGCGCTTGCTGTTGGAGGTGGGAAGGACTATGAGCCTTGGGCTCACTGTGTGTGAAACAGATAGCATAGTTATCCTTCCTTAAAATTTCCGTGACTACAGCTATACAAAATTCATACTCATATTTGTATAACTGAGCCCTAGCAGGAAATGTTCAAAATACAGGTGAAGTCACATTTCCTGATCTCTGTCATACCTAATGCAGAGCCTAGTGAGAAGCACCTCAGATGGCAACATGGACTAGATCCAAGGGTCACTGAACTCAGTGGGAGCATTCCCAATGTGTTCATTAGTATTTAATTCGAGATATTAATCATAGAATCGTTGAATATATATTCCTGGATAACCAGGGATGTCCCAGTGGACTGGAAACTGACAAATGTGACACCCATCTTCAAAAAGGGCTGGAAAGATGATCCTGGTAGCTACAGACCTATCAGTCAGACATTGATGCCAGGGAAGGTTATGGAATGGATAATCTTGGAAGCCATCATGGATCAATTAAAAGCCAACCAGGGGATCAGGCCCAGTCATCATGGGTTCATGAATGGTAGATCCTGCTTGACAAACCTGATTTCGTTGTATGACACGGTGAACCGCTTAATGGATAAAGGTAAGGCTGTCGATGAGGTGTACCTGGAGTTCAGGTAGACCTGAACAGCCTTTGACACTGTCCCTCACAACATCCTCATGGAGAAGCTGGCTGCCCATGGTTTGGATGGATATACACTCTGCTCGGTGAAACACAGTCTGGTTAGCCGGGCCCAAAGAGTTGTAGTCAGTGGTGTTAAATCCAGTTGGTGGCCAGTTATAAATGGTGTCTCCCAGGGCTCGGTACTGGGGCTGCTCCTATTCAAAATCTTTGTCAATGATCTTGATGAGGGGATTGAGTGCACCCTCAGTAAGTTTGCAGATGACACCAAGTTCAGAGGGAGTGTTGATCTGCCAGAGGGTAGAAAGGCTTTACAGAGGGACCTGGATAGACTGCATTGATGAGCAAAGCTAAACTGTATGAGTTTCTACAGGGCAAAGTGTCGGGTCCTGAACTTTGGTCACAACAACCCAAGGGAATCCTACAGGCATGGAGAAGTGTGGATGGAAAGCTGCCTGATGGAAAAGGACCTTGGTGTGCTGATGGACAGTCAGCTGAATATGAGCCAGCAGTGTGCCCAGGTGGCCAAGAAGACCAATGGCATCCTGGCTTGGATCAGGAATGGTGTGGTGAGCAGGACTAGGGAAGGAATCCTCCCCCTATACTCGGCATTGGTGAGGCCCCACCTCGAGTACTGGGTTCAGTTTTGGCACCTCAATACAGAAAGGACATGGAAGTGCTGGAGCAGGTCCAAAGAATGGCAACAAGGTTTGTGAAGGGCTTGGGGAATATGCCCCATGAGGAGTGACTGAAGGAACTGGGGCTGTTTAGTCTGGGGAAGAGGAGACTGAGGGGATACCTTATTGCTCTCTTCAAATACCTGAAAGGTGATTGCAGTGAGAGTGGGCTTGGTCTCTTCTCACTGGTGACAGGTGACAGGACAAGGGGAAATGGCCTCAAGTTGTGCCAGGGAAGGTTTAGGTTGGATATCAGGAAAAACTTCTTTCCAGAAAGGGTTGTTAAGCACTGGAACAGGCTCCCCAGGGAGGTGGTTGAGTCACCTTCCCTGAATGTGCTTAAAAACCGTTTGGATGTGGTGCTCAGGGACATGATTTAGTGGTGGGTTGTTAGTGTAGTATGGTTAGGTTGCAGTTGGACTTGATGATCTTTAAGGTCCTTTCCAACCTGAGCAATTCGAGGATTCTATGATTCTATATTGGTGTCTTCTCAATTTGAATAGCATGTGTGTATACATACATATGCACATAGTGTTTTAATATACCTGTACACATACACAAACATATCCATACACATGAAACACATGCTTTTTATTTTTTCTTACAGTGGCAGTCTCATGACACAGGAATTAGCTGCAGTACCTATAATTCAGAAACATAATAAAATCATGCATGTAAAGTTATTTTCAGAATAACTCTCTTCCAATTTCTTTTTGCCCAGTGGTTTTTATACTCAGTGCATAGCTACAGTCCGTACTTTTCAAAGATGTCAAACCATTTATAATGGTTCACAGACTGAATAGAAAATGACCTAAACTACAAGAAGGACCAGATTCTGAGATTGCATGTATGCAATTTCTGTTGAAGTCAAGTGCATTTAGGAAGATTAGCTGAATTTCAGAATCATACCTGTGGGTTGGATATTTGGCCCAAATCCTAACCCAGCATCTGGGACAACATCCTGCTTAAATCCTCCACTAATTTGGTTACTTGATTCAGGATTTCCTATTGATATTTAATTTGCTATGATGTTGACCACTGAACATTAGTTGTTCAACTTTAGAACATTTCTTCAAATTTCTTCAAAGACCTCAATATAATGATTTCAAATTGTATTTTCTGAGACTTTGAACTGAAAAATAAATTACTAATAAATTGCTGTTTCTTGAAAATATTTTGCACCACAGTAAAGGCTTTGGGCAGACACTTATTTATTTATTTATTTATTTATTTATTTATTTATTTATTTTACTAAAGACGTAAACATTACTTCAAGCAGTAATGCTAAAAATTTGAGGTTCTTTTTGAAATCAGCTTCTTCTATAAATGAGAGAGAATGAAATTGCTCATACTCAGAAGCATCTTTTTTTATGTAAGTATCAGATATTTTCATTACTTCCATAATGTATTGGTGGTTTTTTTTTAGTTACTGAGAATTTTTACCTGTAGAATATTCTACTTTTCAGAATGTTCACTTTATATTTTGCAATCACTATTCCCTTTTAAGATGAAGAAAAGAGACTTTTCTTACATCAACTTACAGTAACTTACATCACACTTATAAAAATGATCTTATTTCCAAATATTTAACCAAACCTATCTTAATTTTAATGGATAAATACTACTAGGAGTTTAGCAGTAGGGAATTCTGAAAGAGTGAAATACATATACAACTAGGAATTAATAAATTCCTTTACTTATCTAGATAAGGCACTGTGAATTCCCTCTTCACCTTCTCTTCTGTTTTTCTTTTAACATTATAACTGTATGCATATGGATTGAAGGAATGCTACATGTTCATCAATAGTAGTTTTCCAGTAGAAACTCTAATACTTCAATGTATATCCTAGCAGTAGTATTTTCATATAGTTAATCACTGCAGACAAGTATAAAAATATAACAACAAAATGGATAACATTTTAAGAAAATGTCTCCTTTGCCCATTTAAGTTTGATATGTATAGTAGTATCTGTATATCTACTTGTCAGTGACAGTCATCTTCAACTGGTAATATTTTCTACCTCAAATAAGTAGCTCAGTGTTTATAAGCAGTCCCTTTTATCGCCTTACTATCATATCCAAGATAGCACAGCAAACCAAGAAAAAAAAAAAAAAAAGAACAGGCAAAGTGTTATTCATTTTCTAGCTGGATTTTCTTCCCCTGTTATGTTCTCTGCACGTCCTGATTTCAGCTGGGACAGAGTTGTTTCTTTCTTCATAGCATCTGATATAATGCTATGTTTTGGCTTTAGGAGAAAAACAGTTGATAGCACACCAGTGTTTCAGTTCTTTCTGAGCAGTGCTGAACAGTCAGAGCACTTCATTTTTTCAACTTGTCAATACTGTCCTGTCAGTGAGAGGGGCTAAAGGGGCACAAGGAGTTGGGATGGGACAGAACCAGGACAGCTGACATAAACTGGCCAAAGGGATATTCTGTATCATATGACAGCATATGAAAAAAAATTGAAAAAAACGTGGGGTTGGCTGTGGGGCAGCTGCTGCTTGGGGACTGACTGGGCATTGGTCAGTGGATAGTAAGCAATTGTCCTGTGCACCCCTTGTTTCGTAAATATATATACAGTTATCATTACTAATTTTTTTTTCTCTTTTTTTTCTGTCATAGTGAATAGCTTTTATCTCAACCTAGGAGATCGACTTTATTGTTTTTTTCCTTATTCTCTTACTCATCCTTCTGGAGGGGAGAGAGTGAATGGCTGTGTGGTACTGAGCTGCCTTCTGGGTCAAACCACAACACTGCATGAGTTGTTCTGCTCACAACAAACCCTGTAAGAATACAGAGACCAAAGAATAGGTCTTAACTTTTATGGAGGATAAAGATACTCACATTTATTCATGTACTAAGATGTAAAAGTGAATAAATGTATGTTCAAGGACATAATTTGAGCACTATACTTGAAAACATGCAGCATCATTCAATCTGGTAATCCCTTGAATTTTAAAGGTAGTGCTGAGCAAATGGTGTAAGTGAAGCCACAAGTTCATTTTATATGAAATATCAGATGGTTGGTACTTAATACTGTCCCTCAGTTTCTTGCAAGTCATTTTTTTTCCCAATCAAGTTCTGATGACAAATATATTCTCAGAGTTAGGGTTTTATTTTTTTTTAATGATGTGTTAATTTCAAAGACTGGTTCAGGTATTCTGAATGTTTTCTTATATCTTGACAGAAATATGCTTTTTGTAATTGCTTGCTTTGTGTCCTGTACATGGAAAGATAGTGAATCTCAGAAACAAAGTACTGTGTAATGAATTAGCTCCAGTGATAACTACCCTTTTTATTATACAGCAGAGTAAACAGTCATTAATTTAAAACATGTAAATTGGAAATCTGAGAACCATATCACTAGCTGTAGTGGGACATATTCCTTCAGAGCATGATTACTTCCATAATTCTTGAATATATAGGAACTGCTGTGAAGCAGAACAGTCAGATATTTCCAATAAGAGACATCAACTGCTACCTCATTAAAGGAAGAATGAGAATCTGTGGACATGGGATGAATATTTATTCTACAATTCATCCCATTTCTAAATTAAAACCTAAAATAGTTTGAGGATAATAAGAATAAAGATAAATGTTTGAAAGCTTATTACTTCCAATGAAGAAATAGCACACTCAGCATATGGTTGAAAAATTATGACAGCCCCTTTTATAACTCAAAAAGAGCTGCAATTGGTCTCTGAAAAGTGGACACGCTTTTAATTGAAGATATTTTCCATGAAAGGAAAAAAAAAACATAGAAAATGAAACTATTCAGTATGAAAGAGAATGACACATGCAGTAAAAGTAGTTCTCTATTTAAAAGGAAATCACTGCCTTTTGCAGTTCCTTAGGTTTATTCCAGAGCTTATGCTTTGGATATTGGTAATTACCAGTGTTTCATTTATGACATAAGACACTAATTGGCTGAACAGAGAAGGCTTCCAGGGAGTACAAATATAAAATTTTACATCTCAAACTAAGGGGCTCTGAACTATATTTGAAGACCTCCAGGGTGCATAGCTCACTCAGCTGACCATGAATTTTAAGATCCTGGTTTAAGAAGTCTGCATTGCTCAGTAAGGAACAAACATCTCTCTTTTAGATACCAGATAATCTAGATATGATCCTGAAAGCTTTGTTTATAGATTTGAATGAACTGTTTTCTAGAATGAATTAGCAATTGTAAAGGATTTACTGAGAAACAATTTTTCCTTTTGCCAAACCATGACTTTATAAAACTCTTTCCCGTATTCCCCTCTTGTAGAAAAAAAATATTTCATTCTTTTTTTTCCTTAAAATTAAAAGTTATAAATCACTACTTAATAATGTGTATGATTAAGATAAAGCAAATGCAGTTACAGAGTCCAAGTACTATGTAGAGAAGGTTGCTTTTGTTAAGTTTTATAGCAGTCTTTGATACCCTGGGAAGTGATAATGACATTTGATTAGACACACCTCACATTATGAAAGCTCTTTGACCAGTCAATTCTGATAATGTGAAATGATAGTTTAGATTTGCACACAGTTTAGATGCACTTAAGGCTGCAAGATCATTCTTGAACTAGCAGTGTTGCCACTTCTATTTTTCCCCTCATTTCATTCTAATTCCAGACATTTTAGCATGCTGTACAATGCTTTCATTTAAATGCAGTATTTGGTAATGACTGGAATATAACAGAGGTTCAGTGAAGTTCATTATCAGAGGCTGTACGATGCACTCAGGACATGCTAATTCCTTACCTTTCCAGTCCCAGGTCCTGAGTGCAGGCTGTCCTTTATGATCTGTCTATCCCATCTCATTGCTAAGGCTTAAGCAATTCCTGCCCTAAAGCTCTCTCCTTTCAAATTTTCTGTCAGAGTCTGAATTATTTTTACCCTCAGGCTCTGTTCTTTCATACTGATCATTAGGGTTCGAATGAATGTTGCCTCTGGGTTGTCTCCTTTCAGTTTCAATTTCAGAGCTGGAGCTGTTGCTGCACCCAGATTTTAATCTCTCAGTTTCAATATTAGAGTTTAAAGACATACTGGCTTTAAAACACATTCAATTTTAAAATTTTTTATGTCATGCTTCACAGTTGCATTGCTTGCATAGATGACAGCTCCCTTTTTACATTTTTTAGATTTATTGGTATTCACTTTGTTAGTTTGTTTTAGGTTTCTTTATTGTTTCCATTTGTATTCTGTATTGCAATATTATATATTATTTTGGATTTTTTTTGACGTCAGTTGCAAGCTCCTCTTCTATTTAAGCATGAGAACTCTAACAGGTGCAGAATATGCTTTTCTTTTTGTGAAGAAATACAAGAGTTTTCTTAAAATATTTCAGAATGCCACACAAAACTGTGTAGGATTTGTCCATCTCTTTATGTAGCAATAACTTTTAGTTCTTATTGGATTCTTCAGTTCCAAAATCATAGAATCATAGAATCACAGAATTAGCTAGGTTGGAAAAGACCTACAAGATCAACCAGTCCAACCAATTACAGTGCTACATACAAAGTTAATTCTAAGTTGCCAAGTATTGATATCATGTGTGGAAATGTTTGGGTTGTTGCCTTTGTAATTTAGATATGTTTCCACACATCACTACTCGCTTCTTACTTTTTTTTTTTCCTATATGCTTACCTATCTATTCTAGATAAAAAAAAAAAAAGAAATCCCATTCATTTTCTTCATTGGTTCCTTGCCCTTCAGAACTTTATGCATGCTGTACTCCTTCACAAAGAGAAACTTATGAGGCTGCACAAGGGCAATGAGCAAGGGTAAGATCATGTGTAACTATGGCACAGAATCACAGAATCGGAGTGGCTGAGATGAGCTGGCAGCTCTGGAGATCACCTGCTCCAACTCCCTGGAGACGAGCAGGGCCACCTGCAGCAGGCCGCTTCGGGCTATGTCCAGCCTGCTCTTGAATATCTCCAAGAATGCTATGCCACAACCTCTCTGGGGAACTTGTTCTAATATTTTACCGCTCTCATGTTAAAAAAAAAAAAAAAAAAAAAAAGCTTTTTTTAGCTTGAAGTGGAATTTCTTTTATTTCAGTTTTTTCCTACCACCTCTCATTCCTCCACTGAACATTACTGCATATTCATGTTCAGAACACAGATACTTCAGTCCTTTGTATCTTCTGTGTTTACTTGCAGCAAAAAGACATCATGTAAAGGATATTTTGTGCTAAAAAAATTTCCTTTGTTAGAGACACACAAGCTTCATATTAAACCAAGTTAAAACACTATCTCATAGTTAAACTACTACAGTAGTAAATATGGACACAAATAACCTTTTCAGAAGGAGATTTGCTTTGGTTTTGTTTTGCCAGAAATAATTTACATGTCTAAATGCTTGAAGTTCAGAATTTAAAGATATCTTCCTTTGTTACCCTCAGGAACAGCTGCTACCTAAGCCCTGTAATGCAGGTACATGTCATTAGAGGCTATTTAACTCAGGTTCTATATGTCATAAACATCAGATCAAATTAGAAGAAGTCCACTGAAAAAGTTAATTGTGTTTCAGTGGAACAAAGGCTTCTAAGTCTTCTTTACCAAACCAGTAAAGTTGTAAATAGGATCCTAAAGTGTTTTGTAGAAACACTCATTTCTTGCATAGCTCAGCAATTTCAGCAAACAGATTCAGGAAGTGGAAGGATTATATTTGGCCAGGATAGGAGGACTGGGATCCAGAACAGGGTCCAGTGCATGGATCTTTACTATTATTCATAATGGATATATACATATTGTATGTGTCATGACACATAAGGTGTACTGGATGGTTTCCCCTAAGTTTTTTAAATTTCAGTGATAGTTTCCTACTGGAAAAAACTTCAGTGTATATTTTGCCATATCCTTAATGTATATCTTTTCATACTCATCTACACCTGTTTGACACAGTAGCATACCATGGTCTTCAAATCTGATAATAAATTCACATCTGCAGTACATAATAGAAGGATTCTTTCTTCATGAGTTCAAGACCACACACAAAAGCCCACTGGTACACTAATGATTAATTGAAGTCTGCTGCTTTGATTTCCCTTTGTTGCAATCACTTTGTCTTTCTTCCACTGAAATAAGAAGGAGCTGGGCTATTATCTTCATGATATATTTAGAATTTTACTGTATGTAAATTATATTTTAGTAAAAGTCCATTAAAAAGGCAATGGAATATGGGTATTTAGGAGCCTAAGACAAATCAGTAGCTATCAGACAGTAAACAGTCATTATGAATCACATGATTCACAGTAAGTTTCCATGGAAATATGATTAACTTTAATTTATCCAATTAGTAGGTAAGCTACATCACATTATATCATGTATCCAGTGGAATGCTGTAGGACAAGAAAAGGTGCACACAGGAAATAACACCAAGTAGCTGAGATGCAGTAATTTGTTACCTTACAGCAATTTGTCAAAGTCTCTTTTCATTCTTGAAAATGGAATTTAGATTTCCAATCACATATATGTAGAAGGAAATATATCCCAAGGTCTTGTTTAATCTTATTTTCAGCTGAAGTAAATGATGTACAGCCATGGACAAAAACAAACTTGAATTACTCTTGAAATCAATAAATAAGTTTAACTGCATATATTAGGCATGTAATGTGACAATCTTGACTGAGTACACAGCAAAATGCAACAGTCATTATTTTCCAAAAATACATTTAATGTGAAGTTTTGTACAAAAAGTCATAGGAATCACTTCCAAATTAAAATAAAACTTATCGTTTGAGCATCATTAATTCCATGTTAAAGAACAGCTAGTGTGCATTCAGTGGCATAATGTGATGGGTATATGAAAAGATAAATATGAAAAGATTTTGTTGATTTGTTTCATACAGGAGATAATTTTAAAGATGATGTTCAAAAAAGTAGCATGTCTGGAATGCTAATGGGTGTTGAAACTTTTATTTTGTCCTGTTGAGGATTTGGGATTTGAAAATGTAATATGTTTAACCTTTATTCATGACTGTTGGTTTTTTTTACAGTAAAGGATATTTTTAGGCTTATACATGTCAGACTAGCTTCTTTTTTTTTTTTTTTTTTTTTTTTTCCCTGGGCCATTCTTTTACTATATCCTTTGAAAGTATTCAAGTAACAGCTGCTTCCTTACTTTGACCTTTTTTCAAAACCTAAGACCAGCGTACTCCTTTGACGTACTTTCTGTTTCTCAGATCTGTACTATGCCTTTGTATCCACCCTTCTAAATTCAAATCCAGATAATTTATGTTTTACATCAAGTCCATGTTAATAAAAATAATATTTTGAAATTTTGTCTTGAACTCATGGTAAATTTAGAACAGCTAATATGGATTATTGATGAGTCTCTGCTTCCATAACACAACAGTAACTCTGACACAAAATGCAGTTTATACCTGAGATCAGATTTAATTTTACTTAACCCCATTATATGAGGAAATACAGTATTAGGTATGGTATTACACCATATTGCTTTAAAAACTATTTAAAGTTCCTGGCTCAAGATAAGTACTCCTTTGTGGAAAAAGTGTAACTATATCATTTTGGGACCAGGTCTTCATCTGATGAACACCCAAAAAGCTACACTAAAGATAGTTGAGATAAATGTAGCTGACAATTAGTGATATCGCTAAGAAATCATTCAGATCTGCTTTTAATGAATAAGGAAGAGCACTTTTGCTATGGGCACTACTAAAGAAATTTTTAATATAAATTAAAAAAAAAGTATTAATGGAATAGAAGAAAAACAAATGAAAAATTAACTGTCTTCAAAGTTCTTTACTACTGCTAAATCCACTGTTAAAATGTATGCATGTATATAAAGAGAAATTAAATTAATCTAAGGAAGTTACATATTCAGATTTCATTTATGATAAGCAATTAATTTTTTTATATACTAGAATCTGCAATATTAATTCAGTCTTTAATATTTTATTTCTGTTTAGCTATGTTGCACTTAAAATTACCTGAGATGCCATGGGAATCAGTGTTGTAGAGCAATACGACTGCATAACTTCAATTATGCCATGAATGCAATATTGCTCCAGTAAGAATTCTGCAAAATATTTTTTCTTAGTGCATAAGTTTACAAAGGTCGCCATCAAAGATAGACAACAGTAACAATGTACACTCTTGTGATCTATTATTTACTGTTAATTTATACTTCTGAAATATGATACTTTTGATTCTTTTAATCATTTAGTTTCATTCTTACAATAAAGTAGAACAAATTAGAAAATGTTGTCTTTGTAGATGTCCACTAATTACAGCAATAAGTTCATCCATCCACTGAGGAACTATAAAATCAGAAAGCCTTTGTTACATATCTTTGGGAAATATTTGTAAGTATGGTGTAGCGTCAATCCAAACTAAAAGTGAAATTCTATGTTTGACTGATCAACGCAGAGATAGTATAATTAAATGTTCCAGTGGGCATAAAAAAATGAATTAAATTGAAATAAGAAGCTATAAGGCAGGTAATTTGAAGTTCATTAATTTGTAATAGGTAGAAAGGATTTGGAGGAGACTGCTAGTAGAGCTTCTAACAAAAATGTAAGTGGCTGATATAATAAAATTATAATTTTACCTGTAGTTTTGTCTAATGTTTCAGAAATAATTGCACCACAAGCATGAGTGACAATATAGGCTGCATTTAGAACATGATGGAAATCCCCATCTTTTACCCTAGTTAATATTCAGTTGATAATTCATGAGTAGAATCAGATACTATAGATTCATACCACAATGCTATGATTATTTGAGAATCGATCAATTGATGTAGCACGTGAATCAGGAATGATGCTTTAAATCACCATTATTGCGTTTGAATGTATTCCTGTTACTAAATTGTTTAATAATAATTTTAACCCATTAAAACATGAAAGCAGATTCAGGCTTGGATAAGTAAGTAACAGATTTTCAGAGCTCCAAAAAATAAATTTTAAATCTCATGTTATTATTTCATGCGAAATCTAATCTATCATGTACACATTGTAGGGGCTTACACTGTGGCTTGAGTATCAAGTAAACTAACAAGCATGGCCAGTAAAAAAAAAAAAATGAGCTACAGCCATCAATCTGATGTTGAGCCACTCAGTAGAAAATGGGAAAATGGTCTCAAAGCATCTCAGTACCATTTCTCCCATGTTACCCAAAGGCATCAATTTCTGAGACAAGTGTAATAGCTTACTTTTATATGTTGCCTCTTCTTTTCCATCAAATAGAAAGGAAAAATAAGAAACTAGGTTAGAAGACTTAGATGTGTAAAACTAGGTAAAAGGAATCCCAATAAAAATTAGACCTTGGACAAGCACATGATATCTGGTGCTTCAGTAATTCCTCGAGACAGGAAAACTACTGGTGGTCGCAGGAAGTCAGTCACTCAGGCCAGTGCTGTAACAGAGTACAAGTCTAGTTAGAGACTCTTCTGCTTTACCAGTTCAAGGTGAATATGAAATGTTGTGGCACAGCTACCTTTCCTTCCACTATGTCTGAAGGAGCAAGTCCTACATGCAGGGGTTAGGAGACAGTATGTGCCACAGAAGTGGATGATGGAGGAAAGATTCACGTGAAATCTATTGAAAGTTCTATTTGGTGAAGAATAAAATTATGTGTAACTAACAGATAATGATGTTCATTGCTTCTGAAGTAAGGTATGATATAATTGGTAAAGAAAAGTGGTGAACTAATGCTTATGGCATGAATATAGCATGACCCAGGTTATTTTGCTTGTTAATATTGAGATCAAAATGAAGCATGTCTATTCCTACAGATACAGGTGAAAATTTCATCTATGCTTCAGAAAGATGAAACCTTTCCCTCTTTTTTTAATGATTTTATTTTATTTCAGGAATGCCACGTAATTTAATTCTTCTCAAGTAATTCAGGCTTTACACTGTTGTAAATTATGTGTATCACCTATTGCAACCACTTCTGCACCACATTTGGGCAAAAAAAGAAGGTTTTTTATTTTTCATAGAAGCAATTTTTTCTAGGAAAGAGGTACTGTAACAGAGCAAAGACTCTTCTGTAAGAGCTGGATGTAAAAATAGCAGATTTTGGTATCTCTGGCACAAACACTGAGATCAAGGAGCGATTTTTTATTTAATAAGCAATCAATATAAAAATATATATATTCTTGTCCCATATAAGAAAACAGCAGTCTTCCTAAGGTTTAGCACAGCAAAATCCAGGTGCATTACATTTACAAATGTTACCTGTGATGGTAAAGTAATAGAAAAATGAGGAAAAGTCTACTCCTCAACTAAAAGTTAATTTAACTATTAATAACATTGTATGGTCTGCTTATATAATATAGTATTCTATAAAATTCTACCATCTTCTTCTAATAGAATTGTCATAAATCCACATAACTGTGCATCTCTTCACTACAAATTTTCTTGGCTTAGTTTCTCTAATTCTTGCCCTTCGTTGTTTGAGATCAAAGTGATAGGCAAATGGACTCCAAATCAGTTAATCTACTTTGTTTTGAAGTGACATTGATTTCTCACCATAGCACCTCAGCTGTTTAATACTTGTAAGCAAGAGTTAAACTGCATTTTTATTTTTTTACAAAGACCCATCAGATTTCTTACTATATCAGTACTAAACATTGTCTTTATATATCTAGAGAAAAATGATCTAAGGAAATTAAGGTATGTACAGTGTGGTTGTCTTCATCTAATCTAGTCACCCTAGACCTACGTTATATATACTTTCGGAGCCTAACATTTCACCTTAGTGTAGAAATTGAAACTGCATTATATGAATTGTGTCCTGAAATTAACTGTCTTTCTCTGTTCTCTATAAAAGAACTTGAGAGTGACCCACACAGATATAAGTGAATAAGATTACGTGTATGTGGTTGGCTGAGATGAATATTTTCTTGATCTTTTATCTGTGGAAGTGACAGAAACACAACTTGTACCTGCTTTTTCTAGTCAACCTT
The DNA here is from genome assembly GCF_002078875.1 of Numida meleagris. Classification (NCBI taxonomy): domain Eukaryota; kingdom Metazoa; phylum Chordata; class Aves; order Galliformes; family Numididae; genus Numida; species Numida meleagris. The sequence continues at coordinate 182,003,402 of NC_034409.1, read as the reverse complement.
TTTGTTTATGAAAAATGTTTCCATATTCTTCTACACCAAATTTAGCAATGTAGGCTGCTTACCATTCGAAAATTCAATTCTTGTTAACGTCACACTGAAATGTGAAGACTCCAAAACTATCTGCATTGAGTAGATACCCCATCAGGTATTTAGAGTTAACTTCTGACAGTTCTGGGTTATGAATAATTAACAGTCTGTGTAGCATCTCCAGTAACACATCAATAAACTGGAGACATGTGTTTTACTTTTTCCTTAAACTTTCTTCTTTATGCTAACTGAGCAATCTCTGAAAAATCTATAGGTACATAGTCTGACATTTTTGCTACTTACATGTACGCACATAGATCTATACTGGATAAATGAAAGCTTTGCATGTCTTTGCCAGATGGTGCAGACTCAGAAAATGACATTTGTACCACTTTCTTGAATTAATGTGCATATTTAGAAATGTTAACATGCATTCTTTGCAGACAAGAAAATTTTGAGAATTAAATGTCCATTTTCCATGATAAAAATTTCCAGTGAATTTTCAGTACATTTTTATTCAAATTTACTACAACTGGAAGGAAAATATATACTGAATACAGACCACTGATATCTTAGTAAATGAGGCAGTATATCTAAGAAGAAAAATGTGAGGATTATCCATGAGAAAATGAATACGAATATTTATATTTTAAAAAACAAGCTTGCTAATATTTGTTATACCCATTGTATACAAAACTAACACTTTTCCATGGTTCTGATATCAGAAGAAATTGAGCAAACACTCTCCTGTCAGCAAGGTGCTTAACAAAAGCACCTCATAGCTACTCTTAAAATCCCAGTATTGTGGTATTTCAGCTAATTCAGTGCACTGTCAATTGCTGATAGATATTCTGCTATTTCTATACCTTATCTCACCATGCTCAATTCCATTGTTTTGCTCTGAGAAATGTTTAGTTAGCAGTAAATGGTTTGGAAAACACAGAGAAGTATGGAAAGATTTTTATATGTCCAGAGCCCAGTTTTGCATATGTAGAAAAACTGCTGTGTGTTTCTTTTTTTTTCAGTAGCAGCTAAGCTGAACTCATCTTTTCTATAAGCTATGCAGTCTCGGCATTGTGTCACTTTTCTTGTGCATATGGAGAGAAACAAAAACTATGGCCTCAGCTTTAACTTCTTCACAAATTATAGCTGAACATTCCCTGTGTCTATTGTTTCTGATCCAGTGGCTGGGGAGTGCATCTGCAGCAGCAGTTCTGTTCAAATCAAGAGTGCACTTCTGAACTAAAATTCCTTACCATCCCCACTAACGATGCCTTGCTTCACACCCCAGAGCAGGATTGTATAACATGAACTGACTTCCCTTTGCATGATCTAACCTTGTGCTCCTGGAGCACACCTAGTGCTGTGTAACAGCTGATAGGGATTCAGCTCGTGAGATCTGACTGTAGATAGCCTGGAATACCTCTTCCATAAATAAATGTGAATAACCTGTGTCAGCTACTGGAAAACATCCATGTTGTTCCACAAGGCTGCTCCTGTTGGGCTACACTATTTACTAATAGAGTCATAACCAATGTCATGTTCTTCCTAGTGTAGATGTAAATTTAACATGCATCTAGTCGTAAAAAGAAAAAGAAAAAAAAAAAAAGCTTACAGAGATTTGTGGATTTTAAAATCATTATTTAGGCTTGTTTCACCAAAAATCTTTCTTGCCAGCCCAAGGATGAACATTCCTTGTCACTCTTACTTTAAGAAAATGCATGTAACAGTAACAGTATGAAGTGACTCGTACATTTCCTGGAGAATATGGATTCTCTCTTGTATATAATATAATATGTAGGAGGCTCTTAAGATTTCTCTCAAACTGTGACTGGGGAACTGTGATTTGTAATGCTGAGGGCAACTTGAAAGTGGTGGCATGTCTGGTAAATTACAATTGTGCTACGTACTAGTCCAGCTCCATTTTCTAAGCCAATATGTTCATTAAGAAAGGAAAAAGATCCTAGAATTTCTTCAAGTAAGTATTCTTTGGCCATTTATTTCGAGCCACTGCTGGTGTGTTCCCTAGGTCTTTGCCATTCCTCATACCCTTTGGCTGTTCTCCATTATGTCTGTAATCTCATTTATTAATATCTTAAGAGCAAGTCACTTTATTCAAGAACAAGAGAATGTGTCACTTTGCCACATCCTTTACGTTTTTTTACATTTCATAAATCATTAAAGTAATGCTGTGAACTCAGCTATACCATGACTTTTCTGGAACCTCTACAAAAATGAGATTTTTTGGATGTCATGGAAAAATTTGACATCTTGACGAGGCATAAAATTCTTCAACAAAATATGCTTATTTTTCCACAACACTCATTTAAAATATGTAAATTTTGCTTTTTTTTTCTTTCAATAAGGTGAAATATTATGGTTTACTATCAAAGCACACTCTAGTATTGATGTAATGTACAATATTATGTACAGTGTACAATTTTATGTGCAATGTATATTATGTATAATATTGTATTTACAACAAGTAATATATTTCTGTAGAAGCTGAAGTGAAGGAAAGCAATAAAATTGAAACAAAAACATGTTTCTGTTAACAACAGAAAACATTTCAGCTTCTTAAGAAAAAACATACAAAACCCTTAAATAATGCTTTTTAATTTTACATCAGATTAAAATTTTATCAAAATCAATGTAATCAAATTTCAATTTTAACAAAACTGTATTCTGAAATAAATTTGATAATCACAAAGTATTTTTCAACATCTGTATTTGAGAGGAAAACTAACAATTAGTATTTTCTTTGTCTGATTTTAGATGTAGATTTGGATTCATTCATTTCCCACTAAACAGTTCTTATATTTGTACCATAACTATGGTAATCCCATAGCATCTGTTACTTTAAATGTTTCTTAGTGCTATAGAATACATCAGTATAATTTCATATTCTATTACATAATGGCAAAATCTATCCACTGAGTAAATGAGGACATTAAAGATGTGAAAGAGCAGAGTTTCCTCATCCCTTCTAATAATTTTAGGAACAAATTTAGCAGGAATCTTCTAATTACAGCTACTTGATAGTAACACAGACGCCTTATAAATGAAAAGAATGATCTGTTCCATATGCACAGATGCAATGCAACCAGCTGTGCATTTTAAAAACTTGGGAAATCTTAAATCTTATAATACAGTTCTTTAGCCTTACAAACCTTTGTCTTTCCTATAATTTGTAGCAGTATTTCTTCTTCATTCTCAGGAGAAATTTTTGTTTGTTTGCTTGTTTGCTTTCTTTTTTATTTTTAATTGATGTTGCAAGCAAGAATTGAGCGCTGCCTCACCAGTTACAGATCCTTTAATTTTCTTTTCTTTCAGACTCAGGACTCCTGCACGAGTATCATTAGATTTAATCATATGAAACCAAGATCTAGGATTTTACTTGGCTTAGAGTATCTGTGGTGTGACTAAAGATGTAAGTTAACATTTGAAGAACCAACAAGATGGAGACTTTTCTTCAGCTCGCACTGTTAGAAGTATATTTTACCTAACAAAGGGCTTGGGATTGTATTAGAAAGTTGCATGACATGATGCACAGTCGACATGCATGGTCCACTTCCACTAAAACTAGCCTGGGAGCTGTCATTTAATTCTTTGTAAGTTGGATCTTGTCCTGTCAGTCAACCACAAACATGAGAATTGTACAAGTGTTCAGATAGCAATGCTGTTCCATTTGATGTCATGGTGTTTTGTGTATTGGTGAAAGAAATGCTGCTGGTGACATATTTGCAAATATTTTTATTAGTATCCGTTTATTTGTGTGCAACTCATTCTGAAACCTCCAAAATTCTCTTTATGATGCCAGTTTGAAGAAATAAGCTTCAATCACCCTGCATAAATTCCTCTAAGCTGCACAATAGTCTTTTTATTGGATCTTGACAGCTAAACTTGGACGAGGAAATAACATCAATCCCCACCCAGAACACATCTTACTCTCATCTGTAATGTTGCCCACCTCTTTGTGTTTCTTATGAAGTGGAACACTTCAGAATTAACTATGAAACAATAAACACAGTTCTGTAATGGAAGGGAATCTTAGTCCAATTAATTGAAACTGCAGAGATTTCTACAATCAAAAGCATTTCTCAGACTCTGTCTCTTTGCTTCCTGTGACATTTTGTAACATAATCACTTTGAAAACCTGAGAACATTCACTTAAAAAAATGCTGCTTTTCCCTTCAATGAACCAAAAACCTATCAAGAAAAGGAGCTCGGTTTTGGAGGTTTAACAAAAAGGGAAGGGGCCCCATGAAATCTCTTCTTCCGACTTTCATTAAGGTACATATATATATTTCAGAATCACTACCATCATTAGTTTTCATATAATTACTGTATAAAAAGCCCTATATGTCTTGCCCTTGTTTGTCTTGCAGTGCCAGAAGTGCTTATATGGCCAGGATCACTGTAATATACTTTGGGGCTGGAATACAGTAACATTTGTTTTGTATTATTCTGCACTGAGTAGAAAAACATTTAAACTCCTTGTTTGGACTTTGAATTGGAAAAAAATCAGAACTTGATGATGAATTACAATAAGCTGACCCGTCATACTTCCAGCTTGTCAGGATAAAACCAACCTTAAAAACAAAATGTTTAGTAGAGGTAAATAGCTTGATGCAAATTAAGGTATCTATTGAAATTCTTTACTATTATCTTCTCTTAGATCTCCAACACAGGACAGTTAGGAAATATGAAAGATGAGGTAAAAATTCAAGATGTATTCTAAAAAATACTGTATTTTATCTAAGATCACTTTCAGATATTCCAATGATTACTGTTATTCACCTCCTTGATCAGGGATATCTATTACAAAGGAAAGGAGCTATCCTCAACCAAATGCAAGTACTTTTTTTTGAGTCCTTGCCCTTTAGCAAAATTGTTTCCAGTTAAAATTTGTAAGATGTTACATTTTTCTCCCTTTCCTCTCATTCCCTAGTGAACACAGTTTCCGTCACTTTGTAAAATTATGTCTCTGTCAGGGACTATGTCATCTTTAAGCTTTATTACATATTTTCTGTTATAAATTTTCATGAATGGAGCTCAAAACAAAAGAGGGAGAATTTCTCAGAGCAAGTCTGGTTAAAAGCCTAGTTATTAAATTGCTCCCTCTACTTTTGGTGCAGTCTCACTTTATTATATTTTGCCCCTTTCTGGTTACATTTTGAATCTATATGTTTTATTGTCATCTTCCCACAGACAAGTTTTCATTTCTAAAATTTTAGTTTGCATGGAAGGACATTTAAGTTTTTTTTTTCATGAGAATATATTCATGGTTATGATTTGGAATATTAAAACTACATGACTGTAGGCTGTAGCACTAGTGACATTTATTATGAATTACCAACAAGGAAGTACAGGTGAAAGTTGCACAATGGCATTTTTTTATGTGGCAGTACTTTTGACATATTACTTACAACCACAGATAAGTGTCTGTAGAACATACTTCAGAGAGAACTACATGTATTTGACACATTTATACTATCAATCTTATATCTGCCTACACTTTGATGGATTAAAAACATGCAATGAACTAAAATTCTTACTTTTTGTGAATTGTATCACAGACAACTATCTCTCTTTTATGGCTATTGACAGTACTTCCAAGTGTGAATAACTGAGATCTTTCTAAACGGTGGGTTTGCTTTCATTTATTTATTTATTTATTTAAGCAAAGTAGATTTATTGGTAGAGAAATTCAGATATTGATAGAGAAAGCAGACAGGAGTTTTATCTACTAGTATTTGCATTTAAGTAGTAAAAGAAAACATTCTAGCAATCTCTAGGTTTGTTTTTCAGATTACTTAGGATTTTAAATACTACTTCCCTTTTTTCCCAAATATAAAATGTGGCTCTCATGTATATGTTAAAGGATTGGCATGAGAATAAGACATTTCAGTGATTCACTGGACATTCTTTTAACTCTTGAAATTCTACTCTCAAGTGCTGGCCTTTTAAACATATAGTTATAATTCCAGGATGTACTCTTTATCTCCAGTTGGTCAGGGAAGATCTATTAAGATCAGCCATTATATGAAATCATAGAAATCATTCTGCTTGCAGTATGACAGAACCTGTCAAATTTAGAAGTATTTTTAAAGTAGGAAAGACAACAAAAATTGCATTGAGGAATTTAAGTCATTTTCAACATTTTATTTCCAGTGCACACAGGTATGACAAATATCATGCAGTCATGCTAGAAAAGAAAGACATTCTACTTAGCAAAAGAACCCTAGTAGAATTTAATAGCTGGAAATAGAAAGTAGACTGAAATAAATGAGAAATATAGCATACATTTTTTTTTGTATTGTATGCATCTGTGTCTTTTTACAATCTGCCTTGTACTGCAAGATTAACTTCAGTAGTGAGCAGCATTTTTCAGTAGCAGAAGCTTTTTTACAGTGTTGATATCCCAACGTCTACCTATGCCCATCCTGGAGAATTTAACTTTAGAGTAGATCTAGTGCAGATGTATGACCTGAGTACTAACTAGTGGCTAAAATGTCCCAGGTGCACTCCTAGTGTTCATATCTTAATTGAGTTTCATAAAATAATCCAGTTTGCATATGCAGAGACAACTATGCAATGAGAATCAAACTCTTACCAATTGGAACAATCCAGAGATTTACTTCCAAATTCCATTCTGACCCACATTATTTTGCTACGGTAGGTGCAGTCTAAGTAGCACACAATCTTCAAAGCACTTCATCTAACAGACAGTACCGGAGGTTAGAAAGAAAAATGGCATAGATGGAGTAAGAGTAACCAGGTAAGACTGGAACCTACCATTCTAAGCCTCCTCACTCTTAGAGAAAGCATTTGCTTCATATGAACATCTTTGGTGAAGGTCTTTGTTTTATGTAAAGGAAGAGATCAGGTAGTGCTGTAATTGCTTTCTGACACCGAAACATAGAAATATCTTTCACATGAATAGTTTCTTAGAGTAAAATCAGTCAGTTCAGATGGGAAAAGCTGCTGCTATGCTGAAGTGTTTGCAAAGTCAAGATATAGACGATGACTGTGAAGAATAATGTCTTTGCTGCAGCCACATATGTTGGACACATTGTTCAACATCATTTACTTCATAATAGCCATTCAGGGAATTGTCAGGACAACTTGGAAAGCTATACTTGAGTGATAATGTGCTAAATTGTTTAATAAAATCAAAATAATATTAAAATATTTACAAAACTGAATAAATGAATTCTATAATCTCTCCCAATTGAATTCAGACTCCCACTTTTAAGAGACTGGTGCGTACCTGTGCAGAATGTCCTAAATGATTTATTTTAGTACTTCTACTGCCTTCTAAGTGTTTTCATATAAATAGTAGATTTGTAGTGAATTTCAGAAATGCAGTTTTGTTGACAATACGTTATTGAAACTAAAGCTTAAAATGCAGAGGTGGAAAAGGAGGATAGCAGATCAGAATGGTCTTTTGGTTTAACACTGATAGGCAGCTAAGTACCATCAACACGTTGGGAGAAGAGAGGTGAAGAGAAAATGAGATGGAGGAAAACAAAAGAGTAATAATAATAATAAGCAGGTTTTGAGATGAGCTTAATGGACGGAAAACAACAAGGGAGAAAAGTTATATTGTCTTGTTACCACCAGCAAGAAATATTCAGCCACTTCCTGGGAAACAGTTCCTCAGTATGCATAGTGGCTGCTTAGGAAGACTACTGCTTTTTTAACAAAAGTTCCCCACTCTCCTTGTCCCCAGCTTTTATTGCTGAGCATGACATTATATGGTATGGAATACCCCTTTGGTTTGTTTGGACCAGCTGTTCTGGCTACGTCCCCTCCCCAGATTTTGCCCACCCTCAAACTTTTTGCCTTTGGGGCGCATCGTAGACCAAGCCTTGATTGAACCATCATTGTTCAGGAATTTCTGAAATACTGATTTGGTATCAGTTCTGTTCTAGCTACAAGCACAGAGCACAGCACTAAATGTGCTGCTGTGGGGAAAGTTAATTATTCCCAGACAGACCCAGTACAACCTCCATCCCTTATCCCACACCATGTGTGTCATGTTAAGGTTTCACAAACTGTAGCACACTTACATCCTCTGATCAATGTCACCTATCCCCAAACCAATATATAGAAGTTATCTTTCCATTCCATGGGCCTCTCCTGCTTCCCAAAATGTTAATGAGAATCAACAATAACTTAGGACCCCCTTCTCAAGGTGCTCAATCAGAACAGCATGTTGAATTGCTGGACACTGACACCAGCTTACCTTGAGACACTGCTGCACTCCCTCAGCTCCTTCAGAAGCTGATTTGTTGGTGGTTCAGCAGTATTTCTCTCTGACGCACAATTCAGAATACAGATTAGTTTCAACTAAGGTTAAATCTCATTGAGGCACACACTTGATCACCCCATCCTTCCATATAATCCACCAAGTACACCCAGGCCCTTGAGTAAAGATGATTCCACAAATGAGTTTGCCTTTTCCCAAGAGAGAAGTAACACACATTGTCCCCTAACCCCCAGCCACTGCCCTCCATGTACCAGAGACTTTATCTCCTCCTGCAGTATACAGGGGCTTTGTTCGGAAAGAAGCAGATTGTCTGCTGTTAACTAGCCAATTGGTTTCTGATAAAATTCTGTCCCAGTATTTCTAGTCCTTAGGCATGTGTTTGTGAGGACTACAAACATGACTGTTAAAACTAGGTTTCCTTAAAAACAACTTAAAGTCTTCTGAGAATCACACATAAATGCAATTCTACTCTAAGACATACAAAAATTCAGATTATTTTTAATTTGCATTATTTGCTGAAAGAAATGTCATGTTTAAATTAACATTCAGTGGTTTTAGTACAAATACATTTGTTCCTACAAAAGATACCCGCCAGTTTAGTTGAGTGTATGAGATTGTGAAGCAAAGAATGTGATAAGTATCATCTTGATATAAATTACAGTACACTGGATTTGAAAAATAATTGGGTTTTGTTAAATCTATAAGAATTTGTTAAAATGTGCCGTTTGGAATAGAAATCTCTTCAATTCCATCCAAATATGTTATTTGTCATACAAATAGTCTGATTTCAGTTGCTGTGTCATGTATTCAGTGAAAGCATATAAACTGCTTATTCCAGGCAAAAAAAAAACAAAAAAAACAACTTCTTTTAGCAGGAAGTTGAGAAAATGTTTGATTTTTCAAAATTTTACTTCTGTAGTTAGCTGAAATTTTACAGCTAGATCCTATTTTGTTGGTAAATAAAGCTTGTGAGGAATTAAAACATCTGGTGTAAACAAATAAATCTGAAAATTCAAAGTGAAAAATGTCCATTTAGCTCATTGTAAAATTCTTTTCAATTTTCATTTTTCAGTTGCCATTGATTCGCACAAACAATTCATGTTATGTTGGCATAAAATAATCTGCTCGAAATACACTGAATGTGCCATTTGTTGGTCATAAAATATATATTCTATTGTATAACAGAATAAATAGGAACAATAAAGTTAAAATGGAAGTTTAAAAACCCTAAAATTGAATTGGTTGACATGACATATACTCAGAATTTTTGTCATATTAAATGAGGATTAACTTCGCTAATGTCTGTGAGTTTGAACAACTATGAATGGCAAGAGCATCAGACAAGATGGATTAATGTGATTAATGATTTCATAGGTCAACTGCTGAATCCCAAATTCTGTGAAGAAGTTAATTTTGTTCTTCTTCTCATTTTATAGTAATGCAAATGTTTTTTTCTGAGGATATCTGATAATAAATGTGGAAAAAAAAACCACAACACATAACTAGATATACTTATCTCCTTAGAGGGAATTTTTAGGGAAATCTGAGAATGGGAATGAACATATATCCTTTTTGGATTATGAGAAAATGGTTGCCATTTCATGTAATGCTCAGATTAATGTAAAATATTCTCATAACAGTCCCATTCCACAGACACCTGTGACACGGAAGGTAAAAATATTTCCTTTTCATCAAATGCTCTTCATGGATGCTGAATGAACATCATGGAATGAGGCAATGACATTTAAGGTGTATAGATAATTTCAATAATATAACTACCTTTTATGCATGGAACAAAAGAAGGTTCAGGGTGTTGGTTTGGCCTTGAATGCCTCCAGGGACGGGGCATCCACAACCCCCCTGGGCAACCTGTTCCAGTGCGTCACCACCCTCCGTGTGAAAAACTTCCTCCTAATATCTAACCTAAATCTCCCCTGTCTTAGTTCAAGACCATTCCCCCTTGTCTTATCACTATCTACCCTCACAAACAATCATTCCCCCCTCCCGTTTATGCCCTCCCTTCAAGTATTGGAAGGCCACAATGAAGTCTCCCCGGAGCTTTCTCTTCTCCAAACTAAACAAGCCCAGTTGCCTCAACCCTTCCTCATAGGAGAGGTGCTCCAGCCCTCTGATCATCTTGGTTGCCCTCCTCTGAACTCTTTCCAAGAGCTCCACGTCCTTATTGTGCTGGGGCCCCCAGGCCTGGACACAGTACTCCAGATGGGGCCTCACAACAGACAAGTAGAGGGGGACCACCACCTCCCTCTCCCTGCTGGCCACTCCTCTTTTAATGCAGCCCAGAACATAGCTGGCCCTGCGGGCCACCAGCACACACTGCTGGCTCATGTCCAACTTCTCGTCCACCAGGACCCCCAAGTCCCTCTCTGCAGGGCTGCTCTCAAGGAGTTCTTCGTCCAGGTTGTATAAATACCTGGGATTGCCCCAGCCCAAGTGCAGCACCTTGCATTTGGCTTTGTTGAACCTCATTAGGCTCTTGTGGGCCCACTTCTCCAGCCTGTCCAGGTCTCTCTGGATGGCTTCCCTTCCTTCCAGTGTATCGACTGCACCACTCAGCTTGGTGTCATGTGCAAACTTGCTGAGGGTATACTCGATTCCATCGTCTATGTCATTGATAAAGACATTGAAGAGCACCGGTCCCAGGAGTGAGGCTTGGGGGACACTACTCCTGACCGGCCTCCACCCTGACATAGAACCATTAATCACAACCCTTTGGCTGTGACCAGCCAACCAGTTCTTAATCCACCAAACAGTCCATCCTTCAAATCCATACCTCTCCAGTTTGGAGAGAAGGGTGTGATGAGGGACCCTGTCAAAGGCTTTGGAGAAGTCCAGGTAGATGACATCTATTGCCCTCCTCCCATCCACCGATGCCGTCACTTCATCGTAGAAGGCCACCAGATTGGTCAGGCAAGATCTGCCCTTGATGAAGCCATGCTGGCTGTCTCGGATCACTTCTTTATCTCGTATGTGCCTTGACATGTCTTCTAGGAGGATCTGCTCCATGATCTTCCCAGGCAAAGAGCTCACCAGCCTGTAGTTCTCCGGGTCATCCTTTCTCCCTTTCTTGGAAATGGGAATAATGTTTCCCTTTCTCCAGTCACCGGGGACTTCACCAGACAGCCATGATTTTTCAAATATGACGGAGAGCGGCTCAGCAACCACATCAGCCGTCTCTCTCAGAACCCTGGGATGGATATCATCCGGCCCCATGGACTTCCACACATTCAGTTTCATGAGGAGGTCTCGAACTTGTTCCACTCTTACAGTGGGACAGAATCCGCTCCTCTCACCCACACCTCGAGGTTCAGGGTCCTGGCAGACACGGGGAGCCTGACCACCAGTGAAGGCTGAGGCAAAGCACTTATTGAGCACCTCAGCTTTTTCCATGTCTGAGGAAGCCACTTCTCCATCCTCATTTATCAGAGGGGGAACACCCTCCTTGACCTGTCTCCTCCTGCCTATGTACCTGTAGAATCATAGAATCATAGAATCATAGAATTAGCTAGGTTGGAAAAGACCTACAAGATCATCCAGTCCAACATACCACCTACCACCAATAACCCCACTAAACCATGTCTCTCAACGCTATATCTAAACATTTCTTGAACACCTCCAGGGACAGTGACTCAACAACCTCCCTGGGCAGCCCATTCCAGCACCTGACCACTCTTTCAGAAAAGTAGTATTTGATAATGTCCAACCTAAATCTCCCCTGGCGCAACTTGAAGCCATTCCCCCTCGTCCTGTCACCAGTTACAAGAGAGAAGAGGCTGACCCCCAGCTCACTACAGCCTCCCTTCAGGTAGTTACAGAGAGTGATAAGGTCTCCCCTGAGCCTCCTCTTCTCCAAACTGAACAATCCCAGCTTCTTCAGCTGCTCCTCATAAGGCCTGTGCTCCAGACCCTTCACCAGCTTTGTCGCCCTCCTCTGAACACACTCCAGGGCTTCAATGTACTTCTTGCAATGAGGGGCCCAAAAGTAGACAGAGTACTCAAGGTGGGGCCACACCAGGGCTATAGAACCCCTTCTTGTTATTTTTCACATCCCTAGCCAAGTTTATCTCTAGCTGTGCCTTGGCTTTCCTGATCCTATCTCTACACGTGCGGACAACAGCCCTATATTCCTCCCAGGCTACACAACCCTGCTTCCACTTTGCATCCATTTCTCTCTTTTCCCTCAGTTTAAGCTGCAGGTCCTTGCTCAGCCATGCCGGTCACCCACCTCCTCTGCTCGATTTCTTTTGCTGGGGAATGGAGAGCTCTTGCACTCTCAGGAGGGTGTCCTTAAAGAGCTGCCAGCTCTGCTCTGTTCCTACGCCCTTGACAGTTTCCCAGGGGATCCCACCCAGCAGTTCCTTGAGCAGACAGAATTTTGCTCTCCTGAAGTTCAGGGTCCTGACTTTACTCTTTGCCAGGCCTGCATTCCTCCAGATCGCAAACTCCACAAGGGCATGATCACTACATCCCAGGCTGCCTCCAATCTTAACCCCTCTAATGCTCTCCCCCATGCTGGTGAGCACCAGGTCCAATAAAGCTTCACCTCGGGTCGGTCCATCTAATACCTGGACCAGGAAGTTATCCTCAACAGACTCCAGGAATCTGCTGGACTGTCTGCCGCCCGCCTTGCTGCTATCCCAGCAGATATCCGGGTGGTTGAAATCCCCCATCAGGACAAGAGCTCGCGAACGCAACACCTCCTGCAGCTGGAGCAAGAAGGCCTTGTCAACAGGCTCCCCCTGATCAGGTGGTCTGTAACAGACCCCAACCACTAGATCTCCTTTACCGGACCAATCCCTGGCTTTAACCCATAAGCTCTCAACCTGGTTATGGCTGTTACTCTGACACAGCTACATGGAGGGCAACTCCCCCTCCCTTCCTGTCCTGTCTACCCCTTCTGAAGAGGCTGTAGCCCTCAATCAGAGTGTTCCAATCATGGGTTTCGTCCCACCACGTTTCTGTGATAGCAAAAAGAACATAATTTTCTGAGCACATCACATTTTCCAGTTCCTCCTGCTTATTTCCCATGCTGTGCGCATTAGTGTAAAGGCACTTCAGCTGGGCTTTCCGGCACACTACCTTTCTAGAGGGGCTCTCCCTCAAACTTGAAGAAATCTGACGTTCTCCCCCACTGCTTCCTAAAGCCCTAATACCCTTTTGTCCATGCTCACGTGTTACCATAGCCACCAACCTCACATCATCCCTTGTGTTCTTTCTACAAAAAGGTGTGTTGTCCTCCTCCTTCCCCCCACAAGACTGTGGGATCTTACTAGCACAAGCCCCTCCAAGAAGCACTGTCTCATTACATACAGGGTCCTTACTAGTGACCCTGGTTTCAGCCCCACCCCCCTTCATACCTAGTTTAAAGCCCTTTCAATGAACCTTCCCAATTCCCATCGTAAAACCCCTTTCCACCAGTGGGATAAGCTACTCCTATCGGTTGCCAGCAGGCCTGGTCTCGTGTAAATTGAGCTGAGGTAAAAAAACCCAAACCCCTGCCGGGCACATCAGGCTTGGAGCCAGATATTAATCTGTTGACCCATCATATTTAGTCTCTCATTATTCCCTATAATTGGAGGGATAGAGGAGAACACAACTTGTGCTCCTGAACCCTTGACCAGACGCCCTAAGGCTCCGAAGTCCTTTTTCATGGTTCTAAGTTCTTTCTATTCCATCACTGCCTACCTGAAACAACAACAACAGAGGATAATAATCTGAGGACTGTACTAGGGAAGGAAGTTTCTTCCTTACATCTTTAACCCTGGCTCCCAGGAGGCAGCAGACTTCCCTGTGTAGAGGGTCAGGTCTACATATTGGGCCTTTTGCTCCCTTCAGCACCAAGTCACCAACAACAATGAACCATCTTTTGTTCTTTGCTGAGGATGTTTCAGTGTTAGGGGCAGTCCTGCTGGGCTTTGGAGACACCTCCAAGTGGGGAGAACCATCATCTCCACCACTGTCCAGCTGTTTCCGCAGAGCACTGTACCTGTTCTGCAGGGGCAGCTGAGGAGGGAGGGGAATCACCAGGCAGGTGCGCCTGCACTGCTGAGCAGGGACCTTTTGCCATTGCCCCCTGCCCGCCAGTTCATCACCGTTGTTAGGTGGGGGAGAGGACAGGGGGATCACTGCAGCTGGAACACTGCCTGCTGGTTCCCCCCTGTTACCTGTTTGCAAGGCGGTAGGGGGCGAAGAGGGTGATCCAGCTTTGGCTGTTTTTTCGTCAGGATGTAGTCTCCAGTTCAGTTTCAGCAACTTCTGGGTTTCCTTGCCCCATTAACCCACATCCATCTTTTATTGTTTGTTTGAAATTGTATTCTAACCCTTTCCTCCCTCAGTATTTAGAAGCAGCAATGTGATTACTCCAAACTCACAGTTATTTCTTAATCAGAAAATAGGAGCAGGACATAATCCACCTGTTGATGTGGCAAAATGTACTCAGGGAGTATGTCAGAGTATGAGACTAGAGAATTCACTTAACAGGATGATGGTGTGTAATAAGTGGAAGAGTAAAAGTAGATAATGGATTATGTCCTGCTGTGAGGAATAAACTATACAAGAGGAAAAAACTATCCAGGGAATGTTCAGGTTGGATATTGGGAAAAATTTCTTCCCAGAAAGAGTAGTAATGTATTGGAACAGGCTGCCCAGCAATGTGTTTTGGAAGTCAGAGGATGCGTGTGTGTGTTCATACCTGTAATTTTGTTCATCATTTACCCAAACTAAATTTGTACATTTGAGCAGTTCAGCACAGAAACATTAAGCACAGTGCCTCCATGTTGGTTCATTATGCTCAGTTGACTACAGTTTGTAGGATACGCTAGGCTTCCAGCAAATGTTTATTTGTGCCTGTAATTCTAAAAGTTCAAATATTATATAATTAAATAATTTAGTAACATAGCACAATAGTTTAGGATAGAAAGGATCATTGGAATTCATCTGGACAAAAACCCACTCAAAGCTCTCATTTGTCCCCAGTATGTTGTGAGAAAATGTATGCTTACTCACCTTTTGTCAGGCTAATAAGTGCACTCTGTAAATGCACAGCTGTCACGAAACAGAAGATTCCTGCTTTCCCCTTCCTGGTATTCTGCATCCTCCACTTGTTCAGGCGCTGCTGCTATTCCTTCTACAAAACGCGCAGTTCAGGTTCTGGCAAAGAAGCTGTTCATCCCTCATACGTTCCCTTTGGTGGGCAGTCTGCTCACATCCTCCTCCAGCTCCTCCATCACTATTTACTGCATTCTTTGGTTGCTGTTACTCCAGACATAAAGGGCAAACCATCAATGTATAAACTACTTGTCAACGGTTTACGAACGTTCAGCCCGGTTCCGTGACGAAGGGGACGGGGGATCCACGGGTCCACGCCCTGGGAAAAGGGAAAAGGGGAAAAGGGTAAGGAGATGGACCTGAGAGCAAAGAACAGTGGCAACAATCTGAGGAGAAACAAACTAATTTACTAAATAAAATATCGGAATGCAAAACAACACACTATAATACAAAATAATTACAATTTAAGCTGATAAATCCAATACAGAGAGAGAGAATGTCCCAAAATCAAGGTAGGCCTTACTCTACTACCGACGATAAGACGGCTGGAGAGCGAGGTGCTGCCAAGATGAGAGACGGGAGGAAAAAGGGACGAGGTCTCGTGATCTGCAAGTTTTTATACTGCGAGCTTTTATCTTTTCCCTCCGGCTGGAAAATGGTAACAGAGGAGCAAAGTACCGTGGGGAATGTAGTAGTCCTTCTCTTCTGAGAACCAGGTACATTCACTACATGATTTTATGATGTGGAGTACCAATAACCGAAAATCATAAAACCATGACACTACTAAAATGTGATCAGATAATATTAACGGTCAGAAAAGGAGGAGAGGTCCATTGAAACATAGAGTTTTACATCTGATCTACAATACTAGGAGCTACTGCCATTGCCACTGCAAAAAGTGATAGAGCTACTTCAGCCACTGAGAGCACTGGCAACTAAATAATATTGAACTTAAAGTTTTGATGAACTTATTGATCAAAAGAGACAGTATTTCGGTCTTGAAGGTGATCTCTTAAATAAATTCAAGTTAGCACCAAATTCCCAGTTACATTCATATATGTCTATGGATATGGATAAATGTATATATTCATAACTGTAGTTTGCACCAGAGATCAAATGATTTGACGAACACAAATTTTCTTGAAAGAACATAGCTACTTAAATCTCATATTGGGCATCTTTCCCTGAAGTTTCTTGGTAAAATGTGAGCATAACTCCAAGACCATAAACATTTCCAAATACGGAAAAAAACACTTCATCCAAAATTCCAACATGCAATAATTTATTTCTCCTTGTAAGCTTTATGTAAAATAAAATAAAATAAAATAAAATAAAATAAAATAAAATAAAATAAAATACAAATAAAAAGGCAAAGAGAGCTGGGGCTCTTCAGCCTGGAGAAGAGAAGGCTCCAAGGAGACCTTATAGCGGCCTTCCAGTACCTAAATGGGGCCTACAGGAAAGCTGAGGAGAGACTTTTCATAAGGGCAGGTAGCGACAGGACGAAGGGAAATGGCTTTAAACTGGAAGAGGGAAGATTTAGACTAGATATTAGGAATAAATTCTTTACTGTGAGGGTGGTGAGACACTGGAACAGTTTGCCCAGTGAGGTTGTGGATGCCCCCTCCCTGGAAGCATTCAAGGCCAGGCTGGATGGGGCTGTGAGCAACCTGGTCTAGAGGGAGGTGTACCTGCCTATAGCAGGGGAGTAAGAACTAGATGATCTTAAAGGTCCCTTCCAACCCAAACAATTCTATGATTCTATGACTCATTCTGTGAAAATAAGGAAAAGAAAAGAAAAGAAAAGAAAAGGAAAGAAAGGAAAGGAAAGGAAAGGAAAGGAAAGGAAAGGAAAGGAAAGGAAAGGAAAGGAAAGGAAAGGAAAGGAAAGGAAAGGAAAG